>NW_028319025.1:0-84841 GCF_062004578.1 Staurois parvus
CAAAACACAAAGTATCACACAAATGGAACATTGTATCTCTTGTGACAATTATTATCATACAGGATATATATAGCCAACAGTTTTCTCAGCGCTTTACAAAGAAGCATTTATTTCCTTCGCTCCTCAGCTCCATCTAGTGGTCATAATGTGGCACTACTTCCCGTCCTAAACGAACATTCATCCAGAAGGGAAAGAAGTCGACAGAACATTTTTTTTTTTGAATGCTCCAGCAAATGATATTATTATTATTATACAGGATTTATGGCGCCAACAGTGTCCTCAGCGCTGTACATTATGGAGGGAGACAATACAGCAACAATGCAGTTCAAGGGTTAGGAGGGCCTGATCTGGGAGCTTACAATCTAGGAGAAATATATATATAGGTAAGTATGTCCTCCGCCATACTGATTGGCTCCCTGGAATCTACACAAACGCTGACCAATCGACAGTCTATCCTGTTTCTGCTGTCAGTCACCAATGGTAACGGCTGCAGCTTTGTTGATAGGGAATCCCGGACGAGCCCCACGTGTAGCGCTTCCCCCTGTGTTCTTCCCTGGTAGCTGCACCTGCAGCCGGGTGCGCAGCCTCAGTCACTCTCTCAGTAATCGGGGGGTATCCATTTCTTCGATGCTTTATTGCAGGACTTGGATGGGTGCGGGGTGGCTGTGGGATATTCCAGCAACATTACGGAGAACTCGAGGACAGTAATAGTCCTCCTGAGCACAGTCCTCGCAGCAGCAAATAGTGGGCGGAGCTATACCAGGGACACCGCGAACAATGTCGCCTTTGAGCAACGCTGACACTGAGAGGATCGCTGCACGTGGTCAGTGGGGTCTGCACTCACCAATGTCCTTGGATAATTGGATGAGTCTTTCTAATATCCTCTGGTCACCTCTCTGTTCTTCAGGACCAGATCCCCAAAAAGAAGTCCCTCAGTCGGCTCCAGCAAACCTCAGCAGAATAGCCCCACCCTCCCCCACCCCCAGTAGATGAGTAGTAGAAACATGGCCGACCTGTCCAGAAGAGCAGCAGTCCTCCAGATTCAATGAACCCCACTGTTGCAGGCCGCAGGCTATTTATGCTCCCTCCCAGCCACCATCTGGGCACCTCTCCCCCAGGGATTGGCCAGGGGCTGCATACCTATTCAGCTGTTGATTTGACTCTCCCAAACCCTACTGATTACAGTCAACCAAGAGCTAAATGTACCTACCCGGGCTCCTATCTAGGAGGGTGCTACCTCCACCCCCTGCCAAAAGAGGCCCTGTCCTCATTGGCCAAGCAAGACAGCTACATATATATATATTACATCATTACAGTCCAGTCATTATTAGCACTTGATTTGATAGGCTGAGGACTGATTCAGGAAAAAATGCATCACTCTTGTGAGCACAGCTCATACGAGATAGGTACCCAGAAGTACTTACCGTAGGCAGAGCAGAAAAAGAGCCAGGCACGCTACGAAAAGACACACGTCAGTGTGATCCACAGCATGTCCTCATCCTTTCTCCTCTAAAGAGGACCAGAAAATCAGCATTTTCATTGACAGGAAATGGATAGCACAACATTCCCCTATAACAGGTGCAGGAACTCCCCCCATCTGAGTCACCCCTTCTCTCCACCCCCTAGCCACCTCCGAGCACTGTCCTTGGATCCGCCCCCCTACCCACCTCCGAGCACCGTCCCTTGGTTCCCACCGCCTACCCAAAGCACCGTCCCTTGGTTCCACCCCCTACCCACCTCCGAGCACCATCCTTGATTTCACCCCCTACCCACCTCCGAGCACCATCCCTTGATTCCACCCCCTACCCACCTCTGAGCTGCATTCCTTGGTTCCCCTCCCTACCCACCTCCGAGCACTTTCCTTTGGTTCCACCCCCTACCCACCTCTGAGCACCGTCCCTTGGTTCAACCCCCTACCCACGAGCATCGACCCTTGTTCCACCGCCTACCACCTCCGAGCATCGTCCCTTGGTTCCACCGCCTACCCACCTCCGAGCATCGTCCCTTGGTTCCACCCCCTCCCCACCTCCGAGCACCGTCCCTTGGTTCAACCCCCTATCCATCTCTGGGCACCGTCCCTTTGTTCCACCCCTACCCACCGCCGAGTACCATCCCTTGGTTCTGCCTACTATCCACCTCTGAGCACTGTCCCTTGGTTCCGCTCCATACCCACCTCCGAGCACTGTCCCTTGGTTCAACCCCCTACCCACCTCTGAGCTTCTATCCCTTGGTTCCACCCCCTACCCACTCTGAGCTCTATCCCTTGGTTCCACCCCCTACCCACCTCTGAGCTCTATCCTTGGTTCCACCCCCTACCCACCTTCAAGCACCGTCCCTTGGTTCCACCCCTTACCCACCTCTGAACACTGTCCCTTGGCTCCACCCCCCCTACCCACCTCCGAGCACCGTCCCTTGGTTCCACCCCCTACCCACCTTCGAGCACCGTCCCTTGGTTCCACCCCCTACCCACCTCCGAGCACCGTCCCTTGGTTCCACCCCCTACCCACCTCCGAGCACCGTCCCTTGGTTCCACCCCCTACCCACCTCCGAGCACCGTCCCTTGGTTCCACCCCCTACCCACCTCCGAGCACCGTCCCTTGGTTCCACCCCCTACCCACCTCCGAGCACCGTCCCTTGGTTCCACCCCCTACCCACCTCCGAGCACCGTCCCTTGGTTCCACCCCCTACCCACCTTCGAGCACCGTCCCTTGGTTCCACCCCCTACCCACCTCCGAGCACCGTCCCTTGGTTCCACCCCCTACCCACCTCCGAGCACCGTCCCTTGGTTCCACCCCCTACCCACCTCCGAGCACCGTCCCTTGGTTCCACCTCCTACCCACCTCCGAGCACCGTCCCTTGGTTCCACCCCCTACCCACCTCCGAGCACTGTCGAGGCAAACAAAAATAAAACAGGAAATACAGGAACAATGAAGAGCGACGCTGTAACAAGTAGTCCATTGACTCCGCCTGTTTTTTAAAAAAATTCTAAATCCGCCCAAAAACCTACAGGGAACAGGGTTACCCCCCCCCCCCCCCCCAAAAAAAATGTAAATAAAGATAATCAAAATGATAAAAACAAATATAAACCAATCGATGGTCTTCATTCCTAGTGACAGTTCTGATACAAGAAACACAGGTCCATGGCAAGGTCCTTAAAGATGGCCGCCGTGCATTTCCAGATGTGACGTCAGCTGGAAGTATCACCCTACGCATTTCATCATCAAAAGTCGACATTCTAGGCACTAGCTCCTGAGGACGCCTGCTTTTGATGACGAAACACGTAGGGAGGCACTGCTGACTGGTGACACATTCGGAACCAAAAATGCGGCCATCTTTAACTGCTTCCCGTCCGCAGGAGTACTACTATATATATATACGTGCGTGCCCAACCCACGCCGGCGTTCACAGCCTCGGCTGTCAATCATCGGGTCCCGGCCAGTGATTACCCATTTCCGCCTCGTGATTGCCCAGAATCTCCGACGGGGAGGGGAACTGTTTGTAAACAACACAGATCTCTCCCCCCGTCAGCTCCTGCACACTGCTTTGTATGGCTCTGCATATCAGCATGCTCACAGTGAAACACACCCAGCACACAGTTAACCCTTTGATGGCCCCAGATGTTAACCCCTTCCTGCCCAGTGCCATTAGTACAGTGTCAGTGCTTTCTATTAGCACTGATCACTGTATTGGTGTCACTGGGGATGTCAGTGACACCAAGTCAGTCCCCCCCCCCCCCCCAGTGTCAGAATGCCCACCGCAGTCCCGCTATAAGTCGCTGATCGTCGTCATTACTAGTAAAAATAAAAAAATTAATTGCCCGTATCTATCCCGCCATTTGTAGGCGCTATAACTGTCACGTAAACCAATTCATTTACACGTATCAGGATTTTTTTTAGCAAAGACACGGAGCGGGATGTCACAGTGAAGACACGGAGCGGGATGTCACAGCGAAGACACGGAGCAGGAGACATTTTGGATGAAATTTATGATGACATTTTATTTTTTTATTGGACATGTTTAATAGCAAAAAGTCAAAAATATAGTTTTTTTTCTCAAAATTGTCATTTTTTTTTATAGCGGTACAAATAAAAACAACGCACAGGCGATCAAATACCACCAGAGCTCAATCTGTGGGAAAAAAGGACGCAAATTTCATTTGGGTGCTGCGTTGCATGACCGCGCAATTGTCAGTTACAGTAATGCAGCGCCATATTTCAAAAAAAGGCCTGGTTAGGAAGGGGGGGAATCCTCTGGAAGGGGAGGGGTTATCCTCTGGAAGAGGGGGAAATCCTCTGGAAGGGGAGGGGTTATCCTCTGGAAGGGGAGGGGTTATCCTCTGACAGGGGAAGGGTTATCCTCTAGAAGGGGGGGGAAATCCTCTGGAATGGGAGGGGTTATTCTCTGACAGGGGAAGGGTTATCCTCTGGAAGGGGAGGGGTTATCTTCTGGAAAGGGAAGGGTTATCCTCTGGAAGGGGGAGGGGTTATCTTCTGGAAGGGAAGGGTTATCCTCTGGAAGGGGGAGGGGTTATCTTCTGGAAGGGAAGGGTTATCCTCTGGAAGGGGAAAGGTTATCCTCTGGAAGGGGAGGGGTTATCTTCTGGAAGGGGGAAGGGTTATCCTCTGGAAGGGGGGGGGTTATCCTCTGGAAGGGGAGGGGTTAATGAGGGTGTTTTAGGTTTTGAATCACCAAGAGCCCCTCCAGGCACATTCTACAACGAAGCAGAGAGGAAGACGACTTGCATCTCATTTGGTTCATCCCGGCAGCAGAACGAACATTCAATGTTTTCTTCATACCGGTGAGGAGTGCTTTCTATAGAGCGCACCTCTGAGATGGGTGTAATACCTGCCACAGCCAGGAATGTTTGCCCTGATGGGCCTAAGACCTGCACCAGTGTTGCCCGAGTGTGCCATCTCCTTCCCTCCTGTGTCAGTGTTTGAAGGCCACAAGAAGACCACAAATGGATGGAGGATCCCTTTACTCAGTACATCTACATACCACAAAGGTCAGTGGCCCGGCACTTACCTACATGTAGGACCTCCGTCCAGGAGCTGTACTTCTCCATCCTCCAGCAGGGCAACTTCCCCACCGCTCTGACCCGCACATGGACCTTGTTGGGGGGCTCCTTCAGATCTTCATTCCAAAAGTTCTGGTCTTTGCCGACTATGATCTTCCCCCCCAGAAGAGAAAGAAGACATTGTGAGGTGAGTGTTTTGCACCTCCATGGTGTGGAGATCCCGGCTCCTTCCTCGGTCTGCCGGCTTCTTACCGTTTCGTTTTTGCCCTTTGACCAGATGTTGATCTGGTAGTTGAAGCAATCATCCGGCATGGACCCGATGGGCTTCGTCCAGCTCAGGCCTTTGTGCTCCTGTATGCTCAGATTCCACACTGGAGGGATCACTTCTAGGGAACATCAACCAATATCTGTATCAGCACGAGGAGCGATCGGAAAGTCGACTTTTTACAAGAAATGTTGGAGAGCGTAATGGCCAAAGCAAGGGGGAGCCTTCGAGGAGCCTGTGGGGGGAATCTGTCATATGGAGCCGATCCGGAGGATTTCAGGATTGTCATCTTAACTTGCAGAACCGAAAAAATGTGATTCAAGGAGGATGGTTGGGAAACGGTTAACATCTAGGGGGCGGGGTTACATGTGTGCCTAAGGGGGAGGGGTTACATGTGTGCCCAAGGGGGAGGGGTTACATGTGTGCCTAGGTGACTTTCACTGTGTATGTGAATGTGTATCTATGTATGTGAATGTGTATGTATGTGAATGTATGTCTATGTATGTGAATGTACATCTATGTATGTGAATGTATGTCTATGTATGTGAATGTGTATGTATGTGAATGTATGTCTATGTATGTGAATGTGTGTCTATGTATGTGAATGTGTATCTATGTATGTGAATGTGTATCTATGTATGTGAATGTGTATCTATGTATGTGAATGTACATCTATGTATGTGAATGTATGTCTATGTATGTGAATGTGTATCTATGTATGTGAATGTGTATGTGAATGTGTATCTATGTATGTGAATGTGTATCTATGTATGTGAATGTGTATGTGAATGTGTATCTATGTATGTGAATGTGTATCTATGTATGTGAATGTATGTCTATGTATGTTTTCACACGAAGGCGCTACACTTGCTGTGTACAAACTACGGTTTGCAGCATCTTTGGGGCATGTTGGGGAGTTAAAAAAATGCCCCAAAAATGCCTCTTCCCACTGAAAGCAATAGAAAATGCCTGAAAATCACATTAAAAACGCCCCTGAGAAGTGGATTTGGTGCAGTTTTTAAATCACGTGTCCTTTAAAAAACGCCCAAAAAGCGCGCTAACGCAGTGTTGTATCGCAAACAAAATGGCCTGCTCAGGAAGGGGGGAATCCTCTGGAGGGGGGGGGAATCCTCTGGGGGAGGGGGGTTATATACACTTTCATGTACAGTCGTGACCGGAGGCCGCCTCTATACCTCTCAGTGTTCCGCCTCCATGTCTCACCTGCCTCCAGAATGTGAAGTACGTGTTCCGTGGCGCGGATCTGCCGGCTCTGGCTGGACCCGTTGATGTGAACCAGGAAGAGAACAGATCTAACCTGGTGTCACTGAAGAGAGTTCGGCAGCCGATCGATCTCCCCCCTCCCGGCTCCGTCACATAGATGAGGCAATTCTGAGTCCGATACAAATGTCTGCCGAACAGAGAACATCGATCATCTACAGGAGGAACAGGAGATTCTTCTCTTCCTTGCTCTCTCTCTCTCTATATATATATATATATCTCCCTCTCCCCCCCCCCCTCCCTCCCCCCCTCTCTCTCTCTCTCTCCTCTTTCTCCCTCTCTCTCTCCCTCCCCTCCTCTCTCTCTCCCTCTCTCTTCTTTCTCCCCCCCCCTCTCTCCCTCCCCCCTCTCTCTCCCCCTCCCCCCTCTCTCTCCCCCCCCTCTCTCTCTCTCCCCCTCCCCCCTCTCCCTCCCCCCCCTCTCCCCTCTCCCCCCCTCTCTCCTCTCTCCCCCCCTCTCCCCTCCTCCCCCCCTCTCTCCTCTCTCCCCCCCCTCTCCCTCTCTCCTCCCCCTCTCTCCTTTCTCCCCCCCCCCTCCCCCCCTCTCTCTCCCCCCCACCCCCCTCTCTCTCCCCCCCCTCTCTCCCCCCCTCCCCCCCCTCTCTCCCCTCCCTCCCCCCCTCTCCCCTCTCCCCCTCTCTCTCCCCCCTCCCCAGTCTCTTTCCCCCCCCCTCTCTCTCCCCCCCCCCCTCCCCTCTCCCCCCTCTCTCTCCCTACGTTCAGCCTTGGTACAGACACACAAGGGGTCACATACACAGGTTATTACGGCAATTAAAGGGTTAAATCCCCACATGTGTGGCTTCTTACATTGCAGTCGGTGTATAAATAGTCAGTGAGTCTGTTCGCTCTCACATGGAGGCACTGAGCAGGCTAGAGACTGAGCCATGGGGAGCAGACAAGAACTGTCAAAAGACCTGAGTAACAAGGTAAGGAACTTTATATAGATGGAAAAGGATATAAAAAGATATCCAAATCCTCGAATATGCCGGTCAGTGCTGTTCAATCACTTATTGGATTTTAATGAGAGGAACATTTTCATCCCAAGTTTCCCCAGAGATCAGCACTCTTCAGATCACAACAGTGGTGACACCCCCACCCAAGTCCAACACCCTTATACAGCCCCCTAAGTACCTCCCCACCCCCACCAACCAACTGACAGAGCAGCAAGCCTGAATTCAGATTCCAAAGTTCAGCCCATTTCTGGCTGATTAATGATCTGTGAACTCTGATTGGACGATACCTGAAGCAAAGGTAATACTGTGTATCCAATGGAGCCTTCTCTCCAGGGAGCCAATCACAGTGAAGCCAACACCTCCCAGGCTCATCGAAGTGTAAGCTACACCTGAGGTTTGTTGGCGCCGTCCCTTCATCTCCTGAAATGAGAATAGAAGAAATAAACTCTGTCTGTGATCCGTGCCCCTCCCCCACACACCTCAGACGTCCATCGGCTGCAAAGCCTGAAATGTGAGATTCTTGGGGGTCTCAGCGTAAAAATATATCTGTACAATGGAGAGAAAAGTCATTTCCTAGCAAGAAATAAAGCAGATTTGTCGGAGAGACGTCAGATCTGGTCTGCGGGTTTGGTGGTTATCATTGTATCGTTTTTTAGTTGATTATTTCCTCGTTTATCTTTTTATTGCTGGAAAATGAGAACAAGAAGTAATAATAATACCAATAAAAGTCGATGTGGCGAACGGCGCTCTCACCTGGAAGTGGCGGCAGATCTGCGGAGGCCCATTCTCCGATCTCTTGTGCAACTTCATAACCTCCGTGATCTCCGCTTGTCATGACTATCGCTGCCACTTCCACCTTCAGACCACGGGGAACGGCCAGCCACTCGAACATGACGAAGGTGTCACTGGGGTATTCCTGTGGGGGAGGGGATACAATGGAGGGTACATATGTTATGACAATGCCACTATTTGGGACTGATTTACCCCCCAACTCCATGAATTGCCCCCCAGTCCAGTCCGCGACACCCTCTGCCCCCCAACACCCACACAACTGAGACATATGGCCCCTCTCCTCCCAGACACCCACACAACTTGTGGCCTCTCCTCCCCCGACACCCACACAACTTGTGGCCTCTCCTCCCCGACACCAACACAACTTGTGGCCTCTCCTCCCCGACACCAACACAACTTGTGGCCTCTCCTCCCCGACACCAACACAACTTGTGGCCTCTCCTCCCCCGACACCAACACAACTTGTGGCCTCTCCTCCCGACACCCATACAACTTGTGGCCTCTCCTCCCCCGACACCCACACAACTTGTGGCCTCTCCTCCCCCGACACCCACACAACTTGTGGCCTCTCCTCCCCGACACC
Source organism: Staurois parvus (assembly GCF_062004578.1). NCBI lineage: Eukaryota > Metazoa > Chordata > Amphibia > Anura > Ranidae > Staurois > Staurois parvus. The sequence continues at coordinate 8,888 of NW_028319025.1, forward strand.
CACACAACTTGTGGCCTCTCCTCCCCGACACCCACACAACTTGTGGCCTCTCCTCCCCCGACACCCACACAACTTGTGGCCTCTCCTCCCCGACACCCACACAACTTGTGGCCTCTCCTCCCCCGACACCCACACAACTTGTGGCCTCTCCTCCCCGACACCCACACAACTTGTGGCCTCTCCTCCCCGACACCCACACAACTTGTGGCCTCTCCTCCCCCGACACCCACACAACTTGTGGCCTCTCCTCCCCGACACCAACACAACTTGTGGCCTCTCCTCCCCGACACCAACACAACTTGTGGCCTCTCCTCCCCCGACACCAACACAACTTGTGGCCTCTCCTCCCCGACACCCATACAACTTGTGGCCTCTCCTCCCCGACACCCACACAACTTGTGGCCTCTCCTCCCCGACACCCACACAACTTGTGGCCTCTCCTCCCCCGACACCCACACAACTTGTGGCCTCTCCTCCCCGACACCCACACAACTTGTGGCCTCTCCTCCCCCGACACCCACACAACTTGTGGCCTCTCCTCCCCGACACCCACACAACTTGTGGCCTCTCCTCCCCGACACCCACACAACTTGTGGCCTCTCCTCCCCCGACACCCACACAACTTGTGGCCTCTCCTCCCCGACACCCACACAACTTGTGGCCTCTCCTCCCCCGACACCCACACAACTTGTGGCCTCTCCTCCCCGACACCCACACAACTGAGACACATGGCCCCTCTCCTCCCCCGACACCCACACAACTTGTGGCCTCTCCTCCCCGACACCCACACAACTTGTGGCCTCTCCTCCCCGACACCCACACAACTTGTGGCCTCTCCTCCCCCGACACCCACACAACTTGTGGCCTCTCCTCCCCGACACCCACACAACTTGTGGCCTCTCCTCCCCGACACCCACACAACTTGTGGCCTCTCCTCCCCGACACCCACACAACTTGTGGCCCCTCTCCTCCCCGACACCCACACAACTTGTGGCCCCTCTCCTCCCCGACACCCACACAACTTGTGGCCCCTCTCCTCCTCGACACCCACACAACTTGTGGCCCCTCTCCTCCCCGACACCCACACAACTTGTGGCCTCTCTTCCCCGGCTGTGTGCGTTGTCTGTCTCCTCCCCTCAACTATATAATAATATGTTCTGGCTCCTCCCCCATCCAACTGCATTTCTGTCTCCTCCCCCATCCACCTGCATCTCTGTCTCCTCCCCCATCCACCTGCATCTATGTCTCCTCCCCCATCCACCTGCATCTCTGTCTCCTCCCCCAACCTCACACATGCTCTGTCTCCTCCCCCTGGCAGTAGGCATGCTCTGTCTCCTCCCCCTGGCAGTAGGCATGCTCTGTCTCCTCCCCCTGGCAGTAGGCATGCTCTGTCTCCTCCCCCCGGCAGTAGGCATGAGCTGTCTCCTCCCCCTTGCAATAGGCATGCTCTGTCTCCTCCCCCAGGCAATAGGCATGCTCTGTCTCCTCCCCCAGGCAATAGGCATGCTTTGTCTCCTCCCCCCGGCAGTAGGCATGCTCTGTCTCCTCCCCCCGGCAGTAGGCATGCTCTGTCTCCTCCCCCCGGCAGTAGGCATGCTCTGTCTCCTCCCCCCGGCAGTAGGCATGCTCTGTCTCCTCCCCCCGGCAGTAGGCATGCTCTGTCTCCTCCCCCCGGCAGTAGGCATGCTCTTGTCTCCTCCCCAGGCAATAGGCATGCTCTGTCTCCTCCCCCTTGCAGTAGGCATGCTCTGTCTCCTCCCCCTATCAGTAGGCATGCTCTGTCTCTTCCCCCTGGCAGTAGGCATGCTCAGTCTCCTCCCCCTGGCAGTAGGCATGATCTGTCTCCTCCCCCTTGCAGTAGGCATGCTCTGTCTCCTCCCCCCGGCAGTAGGCATGCTCTGTCTCCTCCCCCCGGCAGTAGGCATGCTCTGTCTCCTCCCCCCGGCAGTAGGCATGCTCAGTCTCCTCCCCCCGGCAGTAGGCATGCTCAGTCTCCTCCCCCTGGCAGTAGGCATGCTCTGTCTCCTCCCCCTTGCAGTAGGCATGCTCTGTCTCCTCCCCCCGGCAGTAGGCATGCTCTGTCTCCTCCCCCCGGCAGTAGGCATGCTCTGTCTCTTACTAAACCTCAAACCCACAAAGTTTGTGCAGTGGAGGAGCGATATGACCCCCCCGGTGTGGGCAGAGCAGTTGCTGTGATCATTCTCTTCTGCAATGTGCTCCACCTAGTGGCATCTAACCCCCTCCCACCCCACCCATCCCCCATCCAGAGCAACAAGTGTCCCTTCCTGCGGGGTAACTTCAGGACACCTGATGGGGATCTTGTTTTTAGCATCCTGCTGGGTCCCGGGGCGAGAATCCCCGCCAATGTTCATTCCCTCAAAAAGGATTCTCCGACATCTGGATAGGTTTTGGTTTCCATATGACATGCTGGGGCCCTCCACTGTGGAAGATGCGCCCCAAAAAATGGCAAGCAGGGACCACATGACCACGCCCCAGCATTGCATGTGGTCTCCTTGCAAGTGATCTTTTCCTCGGTACTGAGTACCATGCCAAGCTGTGCACCATGTCCACGTGTGGAGGCCGCCATCTTGGTAGAGGCAGGGTTTGTGCCAGAGCCTCCAGTGAGGAGCACAGGGGTGACATCACCAAATCTCACTCTGAATCTGGTGAAATCAGTAGTCAGGGGGCAGCAGTGCCTTAGGTGATCTCACACTGCAGATACACAGCTATGAGGATCCAGAACAGGAGTGCCTAGAGGACGGCCATTTCTCAGGAGGAATCCCAGAGAAGATCCTTCAAGGTTCTCCTGACACACAATGTCCAGATGTCCCCTTTAACATGGAGAACCTTCACTTCCTGAGTCCAGGTCCACCTTTTGGCAGAGAAACATCTGGCGCTTTGTTCTGATTATTTCAATGGCTTCCAAAAATATCACCGCCCCCCCCCCCCCATTCCTTGCCCCACGTTCACGCACGCCGCAGGCTCCCCACACATTGACGGCACATTCATCTCCTTCCTTCGTTCTGCAATCTCTATAGACAGAGTCCCGAGTGACACCGAGTTCGCTCACCCAAACTATTCTAACGAAAAGCGATGACTGAAACAGCGAGTGCGAAGGGCGGCCGGAGGTTTGGACGCGCTCCACGCTCCACTGGCTCATGTCATTCCTGACGTTAGCATTTTGTGGTTCAGCTGTGAGCAATTCTCGCTTCCCGACTGAAACCGAAGAACCTTTTGTGTTTATTATCAGGACTTCAGCCGCCAACCTTCGTCTAAAGAGACGCCAGCATTAAAGTTGGTTCAAAGCTTTGCCAAAAAAAAAGTTCAGAAGGTTTAAGGGCTCATTGACGCTCGCGACGACTTTTATGTTTCAAGATGCTGTTTTGATGCTTTAATGAAGTTTGGCAAATGCCGTCTGTGGTGATTTTCTATCTGCTTTTAAGGGGCCCAGTAGAACCCTAAATCAGCATTTCCCCCACTCAGCAAATCCCCAGCTCATTGGTACCCTCGTTCAGCAGATCCCATGCTCAGTAGTACCTCCATCTCTGCTGATCCCCCCGATCAGTAGTACCCCCAGCTCTGCTGATCCCCCGCTCAGTACTGATGCCCAGCTCTGCTGATCCCATGCTCAGTAGTGACCCCCAGCTCTGCTGTTCCCCCGCTCAGTAGTACCCCCAGCTCTGCTGATCCCCCGCTCAGTAGTATTCCCAGCTCTGCTGATCCCCCCCGCTCAGTAGTACCCCCAGCTCTGCTGATCCCCCGCTCAGTAGTACCCCCAGCTCTGCTGATCCCCCGCTCAGTAGTACCCCCAGCTCTACAGATCCCCTGCTAAGTAGTGACCCCCAGCTCTGCTGATCCCCCACTTAGTAGTAACCCCAGCTCTGCTGATCCCCCGCTCAATAGTACCCCCAGCTCTGCTGATCCCCCGCTCAATAGTATCCTCAGCTCTACAGATCCCCTGCTCAGTAGTGACCCCCAGGTCTGCTGATCCCCCACTTAGTAGTAACCCCAGCTCTGCTGATCCACCACTCAGTAGTACCCCCAGCTCTGCGCACCACACATTCAGTAATAACGTCCAACTCTGCTGAGCCCCCAGTCAGTAGTAACCCCAGCTCTGTTGATCCCCCACTCAGTAGTAACGTCAGCATTGCAGATCCGCAGCTCTGCTGATCCCCTGCTCAGTAGTAACTTCAGCTCTGCTGATCCCCTGCTCAGTAGTAACTTCAGCTCTGCTGATCCCCCACTCAGTAGTAACCCCAGCTCTACTGATGCCCCGCTCAGTAGTACACCCAGATTTGCAGATCCCCTGCTCAGTAGTAACCCCCAGCTCTGCTGATCCCCCACTCAGTAGTGACCCCAGCTCTGCTGATCCCCCGCTCAGTAGTAAGCCTAGCTCTGCTGATCGCCCATTCAGTAGTAACCTCCAACTCTGCTGAGCCCCCACTCAGTAGTACCCCCCAGCTCTACTGATCCCCCGCTCAGTAGTAACTGCCAGCTCTGCTGATGCCCTGCTCAGTAGTAACCCCCAGCTCTGCTGATGCCCCGCTCAGTAGTAACCCCCAGCTCTGCTGATGCCCCGCTCAATAGTAACCCCCAGCTCTGCTGATGCCCCACTCAGTAGTAAGCCCCAGCTCTGCTGATCCCCCGCTCAGTAGTAACCCCCAGCTCTGCTGATCCCCCGCTCAGTAGTAACCCCCAGCTCTGCTGATCCCCCGCTCAGTAGTAAGCCCAGCTCTGCTGACCATCCATTCAGTAGTGACCTCCAACTCTGCTGAACTCTATTTTTTTTTTTCTATTGTGTTGGTTTTGTAGTAGAGTGTAAAGAATGTCCTCAGCTACTCTCAATGAATATACAGCATTTGTGTAATATAATTTAAGGGATATCTATAATTATACTTCCTAACATTTTTTTTTAATGTTTTTTCTTATAAAAATTTAAATAATGAGTACCAAAAAAAATTTTTTTTTTTTTTATAAGAGTAAACAGTTTGTAGAATTTTCAGACTGAATTCTATGTCATATGAAAGTGATACAATTCAATAAAATATTTTTCAGACCCTCAGAAAACATTTAGATTATAAAGAATGTTTCTACGTCATTTGACCGTGATACGATTCAACAAATTTTCATTAATCCCCCAAAAGAATTTCATTATAAAGAATGTGATAATAATAGCAAAATTATAAAAAGTTGTTTTTTTTACTATCCAGTATCCTTTTTTTTTGCAGTGATGGTTAATATTTCAGGACAAACCTAGGGGGTCTATTCCCTTCTTCTAGGCCCATTTAATGGATATCTAAAATTACACTTCCTAAACTTTTTTTTTATTATTAGAAAAATTTAAGTAAGGAGTAACAAAAACGCTTTTAAAAGTTTTTTTTTTTTTTAGAGAGTAAACAATTTGTAGAAGTTTTCAGAATAAAATCTATATCATATGAAGTTTCTTTTTTAATTTAAGTAACAATTAAGAAATTTAAAAAAATACGGTTTTTTTTGTAAAGCGTAAAACGTTTGTAGAGCTTTTCATAATGAATTTTATGTTATTTAATGCTATTTGGATATCATTTCACCGTGAAACAATTTAACATTTTTTTAAGCCCCTAAGAGAACATTTAGATTCTGCAAAGCTCAGGTAGTTAGAAGTACGGGAAAACCCCTAAAATGTCATCAAAGTGTGTTAATACCAGTAAAATTATAAAAAGTTTCTCTTTTATTCTTTTATCATTCATGGTCTTTTTTTTTTTTTCTTTTTACAGTGATGGTTATTATTTCAGGACAAACTTTGGGGATCTATTCCCTTCTTTTAGGTCCAATTAATGGAAATCTATACACTTCCTAAACCTGTTTATTTTCCTATAAAATTTTAAGTAAAGAGTAACAAAAAAGATTTTAAAAGTTTTTTTTAGAGATTAAACAATTTGTAGAAGTTTTCAGAATAAAATCTATTATCGTATGAAATGTACTTCTTTTTTTAACTTAAGTAAAGATTAAGAAATTTGAAAAAAAAACGTTTTTTTTTTTTTAAAGCGTAAAAAAGTTTGTAAAATTTTTCATAATGAATTATATGTTTATTGAAATCGAAATAATTCAATGATATATTTTTCATACACTTGGAGACTATTTATATTATATAGAATGTTTCTATATCATTTAATTGTGATATAATTTAACATTTTTGTTTCTAAGCCCCTAAGAGAACATTTAGATTCTGCAAAGCTCGGGTAGTTAGAAGTACGGGAAAACCCCTAAAATGTCATCATAAAGAGTGTTTAATACCAGCAAAATTATAAAAAGTTTCTCTTTTATTCTTTCCATTCCTGTTCCTTTTTTTTTTTTTTTTTTTTGCAGTGATGGTTAATATTTCGGGTCAAACTTTGGGGCTCTATTACCTTTTTTTAGGTCCAATTAATGGATATCTATACTCTTCCTAAACTTGTTTATTTTCTTATAAAAATTTAAGTAAAGAGTAACAAAAAAAAAAGCTTTTAAAAGTTTTTTTTTTTTTTTTTTTAAAGAGTGAACAATTTGTAGAACTTTTTCAGAATTAATTCTATGTCATATGAACTTGATATGATTCAATAAAATATTTTTCAGAGCCTCAGAGAACATTTAGATTACATAGAATGTTTCTATGTCATTTCACCGTGTTACAAGTAAAAAGTGAACATTTAGATTCTGCAAAGATCAAGTAGTTAGAAGTGCGGGAAAACCCTAAAATGTCATCACAAAGATCGTGAAAATGTGATAATGCTAGCAAAATTATAAAATATATCTATTATCCATGATCCTTTTTTTTCTTTTCTTTTTTTTCTTTTTTTTTTTTTGCAGTGATGGCTAATATTTGAGGACTAACTTTGGGGTTCTTTTCCCTTCTTTTAGGTCCAATTAATAACTCATACACAGAGGTTTAGAAACTGCCACGCCAAACCTGCACTTATTCACCAATTTTTGCAGCAATTTTACAAACAGCATTTACCGAAGTTCATTTTGAACCTTGTATAGTAATTTTGCATTAAGACTTGTTACAATGTTGCGTACATTTATTTATTGTTTGTTTTTTACCCCGATTTATAAAGATTTTGATTTTTTTTTCCTTGTTTTCTTTTGCTGTTATTTCAATTTTTAAAAAAAAAGATTATGAAATAATTTTTTTTCCTCTACTGTTTTGCTGTAAAATGTTGTTGTAGCTTCCCCAACCGTTAGGCGTAAACCCCATTGTACCCTAAAAAACACTAAACCCCATAAATTTGACCTGATCTTGCCAAAATATTCAAATCCCATCAAGTTTCCCAATTTTAGTGAAATAATGTTCTTTTGAACATATCTCTAATAATTATCAGAGGACGTTTCTGCTGTGGACAGTCCTTCTGCCATGGAAACAATCTATATACAATCTACACACAATCTATATACAATCTACACACAATCTATATACAATCTACACACAATCTGTATACAATCTACACACAATCTATATACAATCTACATACAATCTATATACAATCTACACACAATCTATATACAATCTACACACAATCTATATACAATCTACACACAATCTATATACAATCTACACACAATCTGTATACAATCTACATACAATCTGTATACAATCTATATACAGAATACACTGCAATAGAAGTGATATTTATCATTAGAAAAAAAAAGTCTACTAGTGTTTACCGACTCCTCCTCCTCCGTGTCCTCCAGGTCCGGGGTCTTCACCTTCACCCAATACGTGATGTCCTTCTTGGGGGGGTTGTACGTCCAACTCACATTGACCCTCCCCAGGCCCAGCGCCGAGATCTGAATGTCTGTGGGCGGCGGGAGTGTCCCCGCAACTTCAATAGGAAAGGAGATGATCAGTGAAGGAATTCTACTTTATATTGATAAATAAAGTGCAGCTTCTAAATACACAATCCCTGCAGTCCCTCCAATCCCTACAGTCCCCACAATCCCTACAGTCCCCACAATCCCTCCATCCAAACCATGAACTAGTACAATCCACTGCATAACATAAAGAGATACAAATATCATATCATCAGCAGGGACACAGATGTTCACAATACTTCCCTAATCCCAACGGAGAAATTGTTTTCAGATTCAGAATATATACATATATAATGAGAGACAAACGGCAGTAATAAAAAAGCCGACACAGTGCGCCCCCCCAGATAGATAGATAGATAGATAATAGATGGTAGATAGATAGATAGATAGATAGATAGATAGATAGATAGATAGATAGATAGATAGATAGATAATAGATAGATAGATAATAGATAATAGATAGATAGATAATAGATAGATAGATAGATAGATAATAGATAGATAGATAGATAGATAGATAGATAATAGATAGATAGATAGATAATAGATGATAGATAGATAGATAATAGATAGATAGATAATAGATAGATAGATAGATAATAGATAGATAGATAGATAGATAGATAGATAGATAGATAGATAGATAGATAGATAGATAATAGATAATAGATAGATAATAGATAGATAGATAGATAATAGATAGATAGATAGATAATAGATAGATAGATAGATAGATAGATAGATAGATAGATAATAGATAGATAATAGATGATAGATAGATAGATAATAGATAGATAGATAATAGATAGATAGATAGATAATAGATAGATAGATAGATAGATAGATAGATAGATAGATAGATAATAGATAGATAGATAGATAATAGATAGATAATAGATAGATAGATAGATAATAGATAGATAATAGATAGATAGATAGATAGATAGATAATAGATAGATAGATAGATAATAGATAGATAGATAGATAATAGATAGATAGATAGATAATAGATAGATAGATAGATAGATAGATAGATAGATAATAGATAGATAATAGATAGATAGATAATAGATAGATAGATAATAGATAGATAATAGATAGATAATAGATAGATAGATAGATAGATAGATAGATAGATAGATAGATAATAGATAGATAATAGATAGATAGATAATAGATAGATAATAGATAGATAGATAGATAATAGATAGATAGATAATAGATAGATAGATAGATAGATAATAGATAGATAGATAATAGATAGATAATAGATAGATAGATAATAGATAGATAGATAGATAATAGATAGATAGATAATAGATAGATAGATAGATAGATAGATAATAGATAGATAGATAATAGATAGATAATAGATAGATAGATAATAGATAGATAGATAGATAGATAGATAGATAGATAGATAATAGATAGATAGATAATAGATAGATAATAGATAGATAGATAATAGATAGATAGATAATAGATAGATAATAGATAGATAGATAATAGATAGATAGATAGATAATAGATAGATAGATGATAGATAGATAGATAGATAGATAATAGATAGATAGATAGATAGATAGATAGATAGATAATAGATAGATAGATAGATAATAGATAGATAGATAATAGATAGATGATAGATAGATAGATAATAGACATGATTGTAGAAGAGATGACATCACACATGACATGTATACGGTATATACTCACCGTACGCAGCACAGCCTAGTAGGAGTAGAATGTTCCGCTCTCCCGCCATGACCGGCTCCTCATACAGACAACACGATTCTCAGAACTTACAACTTTGTGCCGCCTGACAGGAAAACACAGAGAGATCGTCATACGTGTGGAGGGGGGGAGGGGGGTGACACCACAGGAAATGTCCAACCATTCACCTGAATCCCCAGACCACAACAAGGCTTCATATAGAACAATCTACGGGGGGGGAGGGCCCGGGGGGGCCAACAGGAAGATGCTGAATCCTCACTGATGTCTGATGTATGTGCCTCTGGATGGATGGATGGATGGATGGATGGTTAGGAGGACACATTGGATCTGGAGTTGGGCTTTAAAGAAAGAAAATCATTTCCATATACATATGTTATGGCAGTGTTTCTCAACTCCAGTCCTCATGGACCCCCAACAGGTCATGTTTTCAGGATTTCCCTCAGATGAAACAGCTGTGCTAATTACTAAGGCAGTGAAACTGATCAAATCACCTGTGCAAAATAATGGAAATCCTGAAAACATGACCTGTTGGGGGTCCATGAGGACTGGAGTTGAGAAACACTGCGTTATGGTCTCAGGTGCCCCCTTGTATCAGGTGTCCCCATCAGAGTGCCCCCTTGTATCAGGTGTCCCCATCAGAGTGCCCCCTTACATCAACTGTCCCCATCAAAGTGCCCCCCTTACATCACCTGCCCCCATCAGAGTGCCCCCTTACATCAACTGCCCCCATCAGAGTGCCCCCTTACATCAACTGTCCCCATCAGAGCCCCCCTTGCATCACCTGCCCCCATCAGAGTGCCTCTTACATCAGGTGTCCCCATCAGACTAGCTCATAGATCAGTGGATTCACTCTAAGACCTGGGGGGAGGGGGGGAAAGCTGGAATCTGGAGGGGGGCACACCCCACCCCAGCCCCCCCTAGATCCAGGATTGCTCCCCACCCCATGTCCCGGGCCTGGATGTGGGTAATTCGATGAGCTGCTCACCTTCAGCAGGTGGCAGTGACTGGCTCCATCACCCCCCATCCGTGAGTCCAGCTGCTGCATGTGTAGGTAGGTGGGCACACCCTGCGTTCCAGCCCGGCCCAGGGACCGTCCGCAGGACAGGGAGGATCCGGATCAGCTGCCAGAACTCAGAGCTGCCAATATCCTCCACGGCAGCCAGAGAGCGACGCTGATTCCACGGAAACGTCCTCGCTGCAGCCCGCTCCTCCTACCGCGCACTTGTCACAGCTCGCCGCCATCCCGCCACGACATCGATGACCTAATCAGCCTAAAATCGCAAACAACTGGCGTCCTGCGCAGCCGGGAATTCCCCGAATACAGGAATCCAGATGTTTCCAATCTGCAGCGAAGTGAATGAAGACGAGGCAACCGAAAAACTAAAAGAGGAGGACGGGGGGGGGGGGGAGCTCGTTGAGTCGTACTTCTCTTGCGGGTCACGGGGGTGCACTTACTTTTGCTGTCCTGCGACCCAGAGTCAGTTGATAGTGGGCTGTCGCCGGCTGGCAACTGATCTGGAAGGATCCTGACAATATTGTCACAATCCACCTGGCTGCCTGACAGCTGGCTCCACCTCCCAGCGCCTGCTGTGCCTGCCCCCTTCTTCTGCCCGGCTCCGCAGTGACTGACAGCGCTTTCCAAGAAGCTGAGCAATCAGCGGTCATGTGACCAGTCAGTTCTCGGGGTCTGAGCCCATGGGGGGGGGGAAGCACGGAACGCTCGTTTTCACGGCTCGTGGGGTGTGGAGGGGTCAGACCCCCGTGCAGTTTTTATTGCTACTATTAGAACTGTTTGCTAAAAGGCCTAACCCTTCCAATGCCGGCCCTTTGACCCCCTTCCTCTGCTGTCAGCGCTGTCGCACTGTAAACGACAATTGCGCGGTCATGCAACACTGCGCCCATAAAGACATTTTATCTTTTTTTTCACTCAAATAGAGCTTTCTTCGGTATGTAACAGCTTCTGCGCCGCCCTATAGAAGAGCTACCGCTACACGGCGTCACGAGTGCGCAAAAGCACCAATATATACCCTACTACCCGCGCCGTCATTCGCAGCCTCGGCTGTCAATCACCGGGTCCCCAGCCAGTGACTCCCTGCCGGCACCTGGTGGGATGATCAACAGAGGAAAGACCAGCACAGATCTCCCTCCTGCCAGCGAGGACATGCTGCTTTGTATCTCAGCACAGCATGGCTCCCGAGTAACACAGCACACAGGTAACCCCTTGTTCCCCTGTCACCTCCTGCACACTGCTTTGTATGGCTCTGTATAGCAGCATGTGTACAGTGAAACGCACAGCACACAGTTAACCCTTTGATCTCCTTCCTTAACCCCTTCCTGCTCAGTGCCATTAGTACAGTGTCAGTTTTTATTAGTACTGACCACTGTATTGGTGTCACTGGGGATGTCAGGCGGGGACACAGGCGGGAGAACAGGCGGGGACACAGGCGGATGAAAAGGCGGGGACACTGGTGGGCGAACAGGCGGGGACACAGGTGGGCGAACAGGCGGGGACACAGACGGGAGAACAGGCGGGGACACAGGCGGGAGAACAGGCAGGGACACAGGCGGGCGAACAGGCGGGGACACAGGCGGATGAAAAGGCGGGGACACTGGTGGGCGAACAGGCGGGGACACAGGTGGGCGAACAGGCGGGGACACAAGTGGGCGAACAGGCGGGGGAACAGGCGGGGACACAGGTGGGCGAACAGGCGGGGAACAGGCGGGGACACAGGTGGGCGAACAGGCGGGGACACAGGCGGGCGAACAGGCGGGGACACAGGCGGGCGAAAAGGAGAGGACACAGGTGGACGAACTGACAGGGGTTCTACCCTCTCATCCCCCAACCAAAAAAAAAGCTGAAATTTCAGATGAATATTAAATACATTTTTACACCCAGAAAACATCCAGAGACAAAACTCGCCCGGGGCAGAGCCGGACACCCTACCGGGAAATTACCGTGACAACGATCAGCCAGGAAATACCCCGAGATGTCCCATACACAGCAATGGGAGGACGACCTCCAAATGTCGATCAATTAAAAGGTTGAGTGAAGAATTAGAAAAAATAAACATTTGTACTCAGAATGTATAAAACTATAAATGAAAGAACAAAATAATAATAATAATAGAAATAATAATAACTCCGATATTAATACCTTTTTTTTTATCTCCACGCAGATTTCTCTCCCCGGAATCCTCTCCTCTCCTGATAAGTCCTCTGACAATCTGCAGCTGAAGGTTCATTGACAATCAGAAAGAGAAGTTTGTTACCCAACCAAACCAAAACCAGAGATTGTGAAATGTCCATCAACCCATCCCCTCCCCCCCCCCGCACCGCCCCCCCCCCCCGCACCGCTACGCTTCATTCAGTCCTGATATCTCTCTTTAGGAGTATTTTATTTGTAGTGACTTCCTAAAAGTCTAATAAATTGTATGTGATAGATATATAGTGAAGGAAATGTGTATTTGCTCCCCTGCTGATGTTGAATGTTCGCCCCTCACATAGAAATGAGCCAAAATCCCTCCTGGGATGTGTGCGAACCTGGGGGCCAACTCCAGGAAACATCTGACCTCTGTGATGGCCAACAAGGGATTGGCCACCAAGTACTAAGTCATGTTTTGTGAAGGGGATCAAATCCTTCTTTCCCTCATGAACATGCAGATCCGTCATCATTTGTTAGACGCATTTCTGCTGAATTTGTTGTTGTATTCTGTCTCTCAGTGTTACACCGAACATTCCATTGTTAGACCGATCGTTTCTGTGTGAGGGGTGAACATTCCATTGTTAGACCGATCGTTTCTGTGTGAGGGGGGAACATTCCATTGTTAGACCGATCATTTCTGTGTGAGGGGCGAACATTCCATTGTTAGACCGATCATTTCTGTGTGAGGGGGAACATTCCATTGTAAGACCGATCATTTCTGTGTGAGGGCAAACATTCCATTGTTAGACCGATCGTTTCTGTGTGAGGGGCGAACATTCCATTGTTAGACCGATCATTTCTGTGTGAGGGGCGAACATTCCAGTGTTAGACCGATCGTTTCTGTGTGAGGGGCGAACATTCCATTGTTAGACCGATCATTTCTGTGTAAGGGGCGAACATTCCATTGTTAGACCGATCATTTCTGTGTGAGGGGCGAACATTCCATTGTTAGACTGATCATTTCTGTGTGAGGGGCGAACATTCCATTGTTAGACTGATCATTTCTGTGTGAGGGGCGAACATTCCATTGTTAGACCGATCATTTCTGTGTGAGGGGCGAACATTCCATTGTTAGACTGATCATTTCTGTGTGAGGGGCGAACATTCCATTGTTAGACTGATCGTTTCTGTGTGAGGGGCGAACATTCCATTGTTAGACCGATCATTTCTGTGTGAGGGGCGAACATTCAGCATCAGGGGGAGCAAATACACATTTCCTGCATTGTAGATAGATAGATGGAGAGATCAATCGATCGATAAATAGGGGGAACTGATGGAACATTTCAGAACATCTCTCCTATGTAATGTCGGCAGATAGTATGAATACAATCGTTCTCGGGATGGACACGCTCTGCTCGAATGTTCGATGTCGGAGGAATAATGAGACCATCTTACTCTTATCTATGACACGGATTTTGCTCTGAAAAAAAGTTACAAAATTTTGGGGACTTTTCTAATGACTTCTAGAACGATCTGATCTTCATGTCATCCATGACAAGACAATCCTGATTTCATGTCACGCACAGCCCACCTCACCCTGGAGCAGGAGATATGGAGCATGGTTGGACTCGCTGTGCCGTTGGTTTATGTCCGGATGTCGTTGTCAGGTTCCATGACTCGTTTTCTTAGATTCGATTCTTCCAGAGATCTCCATCTGCATTCATTTCCTTTATGTCTTTGTCTCCAGTTCATTCTGTCCTCTCAATATCCCCCTTTGCAGTCACCCATTGAGATGAACTGACGGGTGAAAGCCAGAGTGGAAGAACTCCTCCCCAGCATCCCTTTACATGACCATGCTCCTCCCTGCTGGCCAATGGGTGAGCAGACTTTAGCTGTGCTGAATAGTTACTTGATTACCGCTCTAGAGGCAGATCCAATAGAATGTAATCATCCGAGTGTTTGGCAGACCACACAGATAATTCTACAACTAATGCAGTGGGCAGAGAACTCCCTGCAGCATGCACATCTAAAAGGTGTCTGGTGTTGTGTTTTTTTACTTTTGGAATCAGCAGAAAGCTGATGTATCGCACCTAAGCACCCATGTGATTGAGGCCTTACTTTGGTGGTCAGTGTAGAAGTTACCCTTTACATTGATCCTGAGTGTAATGGTGACCCCAGTGACAGTGCTGTACCTTGTTAGGGTGTCAGAAGCATTAGAGGTCCCCCAGGTTTCTCACCTATGTAGGTTGAGGGGTTCTGGGATGTCTGTGAAGAAAACAGGTTTTGCACTTTTCTTCTGGATTGATAACACCTGAAAAGGGTCCACATTTTACAGGAAACCGGCATCCTGACTGTACATGTGTGCAGGGCCCTTTCCATCCAGGGGGGCTGTCTATGGTTCAGGGGTCCTTCTCCGCTGCTGCAGGAGCTGTGTGTGAACATGACCCAAGAGAGTGTCTACTCAGACCTCAAGAAGAGGCGATCAGACCGGCAGTTTGTTTGTCCCAAAGATGGGTGTGAAAATATGGTGAGTCTGTGCAGAGACGGGCTCAGGGACTACGAAGTCCGGGTAGTCAGGGCCTGGGGGAGGGGCTGTAACAATTTGATACAATGTCACGTCTACTAGTCATCGGGGAGCGGAGGGTTGGATACAATGTAACCTCTTCTAGTCATCGGGGAGCGGAGGGTTGGATACAATGTCACCGCTTCTAGTCATGGGGGAGAGGAGGGTTGGATACAATGTCACCTCTTCTAGTCATCGGGGAGCGGAGGGTTGGATACAATGTCACCTCTTCTAGTCATTGGGGAGCGGAGGGTTGGATACAATGTAACCTCTTCTAGTCATCGGGGAGCGGAGGGTTGGATACAATGTCACCTCTTCTAGTCATCGGGGAGCGGAGGGTCAGATACAATGTCACCTCTTCTAGTCATCGGGGAGCGGAGGGTTGGATACAATGTCACTTCTAGTCATTGGGGAGCGGAGGGTTGGATACAATGTCACCTCTTCTAGTCATCGGGGAGCAGAGGGTTGGATACAATGTCACTTCTAGTCATTGGGGAGCGGAGGGTTGGATACAATGTCACCTCTTCTAGTCATTGGGGAGTGGAGGGTTGGATACAATGTCACCTCTTCTAGTCATTGGGGAGCGGAGGGTTGGATACAATGTCACCTCTTCTAATCATCAGGGAGCGGAGGGTTGGATACAATGTCACCTCTTCTAATCATCAGGGAGCGGAGGGTTGGATACAATGTCACTTCTAGTCATTGGGGAGCGGAGGGTTGGATACAATGTCACCTCTTCTAGTCATTGGGGAGTGGAGGGTTGGATACAATGTCACCTCTTCTAGTCATTGGGGAGCGGAGGGTCGGATACAATGTCACCTCTTCTAATCATCAGGGAGCGGAGGGTTGGATACAATGTCACCTCTTCTAATCATCAGGGAGCGGAGGGTTGGATACAATGTCACCTCTTCTAGTCATTGGGGAGCGGAGGGTTGGATACAATGTCACCTCTTCTAATCATCAGGGAGCGGAGGGTTGGATACAATGTCACCTCTTCTAGTCATTGGGGAGCGGAGGGTTGGATACAATGTCACCTCTTCTAGTCATCGGGGAGCGGAGGGTCGGATACAATGTCACCTCTTCTAGTCATCGGGGAGCGGAGGGTCGGATACAATGTCACCTCTTCTAGTCATCGGGGAGGAGAGGGTACAATGTCACCTCTTCTAGTCATCGGGGAGGGGAGAGTCGGGTACAATGTCACCTCTTCTAGTCATCGGGGAGGGGAGGGTTGGATACAATGTCACCTCTTCTAGTCATCAGGGAGTGGAGGGTTGGATACAATGTCACCTCTTCTAGTCATCCGGGAGAGGAGGGTCGGATACAATGTCACCTCTTCTAGTCATCGGGGAGCGGAGGGTTGGATACAATGTCACCTCTTCTAGTCATCGGGGAGGGGAGGGTTGGATACAATGTCACCTCTTCTAGTCATCGGGGAGGGTTGGATACAATGTCACCTCCTCTAATCATCGGGGAGGGGAGGGTCGGATACAATGTCACCTCTTCTAGTCATCGGGGAGCGGAGGGTCGGATACAATGTCACCTCTTCTAGTCATCAGGGAGTGGAGGGTTGGATACAATGTCACCTCTTCTAGTCATCGGGGAGGGGAGGGTTGGATACAATGTCACCTCTTCTAGTCATCAGGGAGTGGAGGGTTGGATACAATGTCACCTCTTCTAGTCATCGGGGAGGGGAGGGTCGGATACAATGTCACCTCTTCTAGTCATCGGGGAGGGTTGGATACAATGTCACCTCCTCTAATAATCGGGGAGGGGAGGGTCGGATACAATGTCACCTCTTCTAGTCATCGGGGAGCGGAAGGTTGGGTACAATGTCACCTCTTCTAGTCATCGGGGAGAGGAGGGTTGGATACAATGTCACCTCTTCTAGTCATCGGGGAGAGGAGGGTTGGATACAATGTCACCTTCTAGTCATCGGGGAGCGGAGGGTTGGATACAATGTCACCTCTTCCAGTCATTTTATAGGACAGTATATATAGTACTTTGTTCCATGTTGCTGGGTATTTACTAACCCAGTTATGAGGTCCATATGGCCCCGCCCTCTGCTTCTGCTGCAGGCGATCTGACAACAGCTACGAAGGAGATGGCTGATTCAGAGCTGCATTTCTCCTCGGCTGTGAGCATTTTCCAGAGACGAGCAACACAATTGTAAAGCGGACATGTTTGGTATCTATTCACTCAGCATTACATCATCTTTTATATATAACAAACAAATTGGTATTATATAGTGTTTGTGTGAAATAAATTTCATTAAAGTTTACCTTTTCACAAAAAATTGTGTTTGAAAAATCACTGCGCAAACACCGTGTGACACAAAAATATTGCAACACTCACCATTTTGTTCTCTAGGGCCTCTGCTAAAAAATATATATAATGTTTGGGGTTCTCAGTAATTTTCTAGCCAAAGAATACCGATTATTACATGTAGGAGAGAAATGTCAGAATTGTCCCGGTAGGGAACTGGTTAAAGTGAAAGGAAAGCTTCAGCTTTGAAATAATCCCCGGTGATCCTGTTATGTAGGTCCTTGTTCCGGCACTTCCTGTTAGAGTGTGACAACGCTCTGTCCTTGTCTCCCAGCTGTGCTCCTGCGTTGTCACCCTTTTACATGGGCTTCTGATGAAGATTACAAGCAGCCAGCACAACTACACAGACATGGTCCACTGTTGTCACCGTCAGGAAAGCCGCCCTGAGGAATGCCATGGAGCCACGACTGGAGTGGATGTAGACTGGAAGCAGGAGATCAGCAGCCCTGAGATGTCAAGAATAAAATGAGGGAAAACATATCTTATTGAAGGTCATTATTTATGGTACGCGGTGCCAGTTATGTGGAGTTCACATTTGCTGCAAGAACTGCGGTGAATTTTCTGGTTCTTTGTCCAGGAATTAGTAACAGAGAAGACACAGAAGTGAGAGATCCCTTATCAGATCTGTTGGTTATTTAGGGAAGCTGGTGTCAGGAGGCGGCCAGCAGTGTCACCATGGATGGTATCAGATAGAAGTGCGGCCGTTTATTCGCTGCGATGTTACACAACAAACATGTGACTGAGAAGCCTGATAAGTCTGAAGGTGTGAAAACTAAAACTGAACATCAACAGCCTCCCCCCTCCCCCGGGGAAGGTATCTCCATCGTCCATCAAATATATATATATATATACAGTGTCTGCCAGAAGTGAGTCCCCCCTCCCCCCCGGACTGTATACAATGTATATATATACAGTCAGGTCCATAAATATTGGGACATGGACACAATTCTAACATTTTTGGCTCTATACACCACAATGGATTTGAAATGAAACGAACAAGATGTGCTTTAACTGCAGACTGTCAGCTTTAATTTGAGGGTATTTACATCCAAATCAGGTGAACGGTGTAGGAATTACAACAGTTTGCATATGTGCCTCCCACTTCTTAAGGGACCAAAAGTAATGGGACAATTGGCTTCTCAGCTGTTCCATGGCCAGGTGTGTGTTATTCCCTCATTATCCCAATTACAATGAGCAGATAAAAGGTCCAGAGTTCATTTCAAATGTGCTTTTTGCATTTGGAATCTGTTGCTGTCAACTCTCAAGATGAGATCCAAAGAGCTGTCACTATCAGTGAAGCCATCATTAGGCTGAAAAAACAAAACAAACCCATCAGAGAGATAGCAAAAACATTAGGCGTGGCCAAAACAACTGTTTGGAACATTCTTACAAAGAAGGAACGTACCGGTGAGCTCAGCAACACCAAAAGACCCGGAAGACCACGGAAAACAACTGTGCTGGATGAGCGAAGAATTCTTCCCTGGTGAAGAAAACACCCTTCAGAACAGTTGGCCAGATCAAGAACACCCTCCAGGAGGTAGGTGTATGTGTGTCAAAGTCACCAATCAAGAGAAGACTTCACCAGAGTGAATACAGAGGGTTCACCACAAGATGGAAACCATTGGTGAGCCTCAAAAACAGGAAGGCCAGATTAGAGTTTGCCAAACGACATGTAAAAAAGCCTTCACAGTTCTGGAACAACATCCTATGGACAGATGAGACCGACATCAACTTGTACCAGAGTGATGGGAAGAGAAGAGGATGGAGAAGGAACTGCTCATGGTCCTCAGCATACCACCTCATCAGTGATCATGGTGGTGGTAGTGTCATGGCGTGGGCATGTATGGCTGCCAATGGAACTGCTTCTCTTGTATTTATTGATGATGTGACGGCTGACAGAAGCAGCCGGATGAATTCTGAAGTGTTTCGGGAATATTATCGGCTCATATTCAGCCAAATGCTTCACAACTCATTGGACGCTTCACAGTGCAGATGGACAATGACCCAAAGCAGACTGCAAAAGACACCAAAGAAGTGGAATGTTCTGCAATGGCCAATCACCTGACCTGAATCCGATTGAGCATTTCACTTGCTGAAGACAAAACTGAAGGGAAAATGCCCCAAGAACAAGCAGGAACTGAAGACAGTTGCAGTAGAGGCCTGGCAGAGCATCACCAGGGATGACACCCAGCGTCTGCTGATGTCTATGCGTTCCACACTTCAGGCTGTCATTGACTGCAAAGGATTTGCAACCAAGTATTAAAAAGTGAAAGTTTGATTTATGATTATTATTCTGTCCCATTACTTTTGGTCCCTTAAGAAGTGGGAGGCACATATGCAAACTGTTGTCATTCCTACACCGTTCACCTGATTTGGATGTAAATACCCTCAAATTAAAGCTGACAGTCTGCAGTTAAAGCACATCTTGTTCGTTTCATTTCAATTCCATTGTGGTGTATAGAGCCAAAAATGTTAGAATTGTGTCCATGTCCCAATATTTATGGACCTGACTGTATATTTATATATATATATATATATATATATATATATATATATACACATTATCTCCCAGATGTGAGTCCCCCCTCCCCCGGACTGTATCCAACCCTCCGCTCCCCGATGACTAGAAGAGGTGACATTGTATCCGACCCTCCGCTCCCCAATAACTAGAAGAGGTGACATTGTATCCGACCCTCCGCTCCCCGATGACAACACATCGACACCCACAATGGATTGACTCAAATGGGCCCCAAATCATTCCCTTTGGTTATTATGGATGTTCCCAATGACACTTTTATTATTGTTATTATCACACGGTGTCGGCTCCTCTGTCAGGTCATTTAGGGCTTTGCTTGTAAAGGTCTTCACACATGGTTCTAGTTGGATTCATGTGTAAATCCCAGGTGAAAGTTGGGTGACTCCCCTGTGAAACATTCTAAATCTCTCAGCATTCTGGAATTCAGTGACTCTGACTCTGTGTGTGTGTGTGTGGGGGGGGGGATGGGGGGGTGGTGATCTAGAGCTCAAAGTTCAGGGTCACTTACCTAAAAAACACAAATAAAGCTTTCCCATAAACCTGATGAACATCGCTCACATTTAAAGGGCTTTTTAAAAGACCTTTTTGGGTGTCTTTCAGGCATTTGTATGCTTGTTTTTGATAATTTTTGTATTTTTGTTTACTATAGCATTTTTCAGCTTTGTTTTTTTTTATTAGCCAATAGAGAGAAATATCATCTTTTTCATGATTGTTGTTATGTTTTTCAGCTTTTTCATCTACTTATTGTTAATAATAATAATAATTTTTTTTTTATATGCGTATTATTATTTATTTATAAATATATTATTTTTGTTAGGGCTAGGGGTTATTTAGTTTTTCATTATTATTATTATCATTAATTTGATTTATTTAAGTATTATTTATTTATTCATTCATTTATTTATTTATTTTGCTAGGGGTAATTTATTTGTTTATTATTTATTTAGTCATTATTATTATTATTTATTTTATTAGTTTAGTTACATATTATTATTAAATTTTATTTATTTAATTAGGTATTATTTATTTATTCATCTATTTATTTTGCTAGGGGTAATTTATTTATTTATTATTTATTTAGTCATTATTATTATTTATTTTATTAGTTTATTTACATATTATTATTACATTTTATTTATTTAATTAGGTATTATTTATTTATTCATCTATTTATTTTTCTTGGGGTAATTTATTTATTATTTATTTAGTCATTATTATTATTATTGATTTTTTTTAGTTTATTTACATATTACAATTACATTTTATTTATTTAATTAGGTATTATTTATTTATTCATCTATTTATTTTTCTTGGGGTAATTTATTTATTATTTATTTAGTCATTATTATTATTATTGTTTTTTTTAGTTTATTTACATATTACAATTAAATTTTATTTATTTAATTAGGTATTATTTATTTATTTTGCTGGGGATAGGGGGTAATTTATTATTATTTATTCAGTAAATATTATTTTTATTTATTTATTTACACATTACATTGTGACAACATGCGCAGCAATGCACAAACCGCGGTTTAATACGTCGCGCAGGTTTTCAATGCTGTTTGATGCGTGGAGTGGATTTCTATCCTTTGTAGCCAATGAAGAATGTTTTTAAATGGCATTTTTTGCTCCATTTCCTCTCCCTGTATCACCTTTATCACCCCCCCCCCCCCCCCCCCGCCATTTGCGTGAAGAATTAAAAATACCCCGCTGATGTTTTCATTTTGCTGTACATTTATATTTGGCAGCAGAAGTTCCTGTTCCTCTTCTGCACCGCGCAGATTATGTTGTTGGTTGAGTGTTGTTACATCTCGCAGGAAGAAATATGTAACATTTATCTCCAGGAACCACCCCGACCACTGTCCCCGCACTACCATCTGACCAGCCAGTAGGGGGCAGTGTGCCAAAGACATTTCCTTAAAGGGACCTACACTGAAAACTGTCAGAGCACACAAAGTCCATTCACACAGGGGCCCCCCCGAACCCCTCGGGCCCCTCTGTTTTTAGTCCAGGTTCCCTTTCAATGCCTCAGAATTGTTGCCCCTTTAATGACATGTGCCTGGAGAGGGTTGTAGGCACTCGTTATCCCGACTGTCTGTGCCCCGCTGATCCCCCTACATCTACAGATCTGAATGGTTGAGTCCACAATCTCTGCAGTCTCCAATGATGCGAAGCACCCACAATGCTCCTCTTAGCCAGAGACCATGTGATCTGTTGCCTCGGCTTTGGGTCACACAGGGAAGCCGGGGATCTGTCATTTAGTGCCCCCCGGGGGGTTCAAATGTTCTGATTAATTCTTCCAAAAGCTTCCATAACCCAACAGTTAGAAAAGTCTATAGGATGCAGAACATTGTATTACATTGGTGGGAGGCTCTGGATGGGGGTGGGTGTCACTGTGGGGGTAGATGGGGGCTCTGTAGGGGGGGGGTGGGGGAACTGTGGGGGTAGATGGGGGCTCTGTAGGGGGGGTGGGGGAACTGTGGGGGTAGATGAGGGCTCTGGATGGGGGTGGGTGTCACTGTGGGGGTAGATGGGGGCTCTGTAGGGGGGGTGGGGGGGAACTGTGGGGGTAGATGGGGGCTCTGTAGTCTGTAGAGGGGGTGGGGGGAACTGTGGGGGTAGATGGGGGCTCTGTAGGGGGGGTGGAGGGAACTGTGGGGGTAGATGGGGGCTCTGTAGGGGGGTAGGGGGAACTTTGGGGGTAGATGAGGGCTCTGTAGGGGGGTGGGGGAATTGTGGGGTTAGATGGGGGCTCTGTAGGGGGGGTGGGGGTAGATGGGGGCTCTGTAGGGGGGGGGAACTGTGGGGGTAGATGGGGGCTCTGTAGGGGGGTGGGGGGAACTGTGGGGGTAGATGGGGGCTCTGTAGGGGGGGTGGGGGGAACTGTGGGGGTAGATGAGGGCTCTGTAGGGCGGTGGGGGAATTGTGGGGGTAGATGGGGGCTCTGTAGGGGGGTGGGGGGAAACTGTGGGGGTAGATGGGGGCTCTGTAGGGGGGGTGAGGGAAACTGTGGGGGTAGATGGGGGCTCTGTAGGGGGGGGGTGGGGGGAACTGTGGGGGTAGATGAGGGCTCGGTAGGGGGGTGGGGGAATTGTGGGGGTAGATGGGGGCTCTGTAGGGGGGGGTGGGGGGAACTGTGGGGGTAGATGGGGGCTCTGTAGGGGGGTGGGGGAATTGTGGGGGTAGATGGGGGCTCTGTAGGGGGGGTGTGGGGAAACTGTGGGGGTAGATGGGGTTTCTGTAGGGGCGGTGGGGGGAACTGTGGGGGTAGATGGGGGCTCTGTAGGGGGGGTGGGGGGGAACTGTGGGGGTAGATGGGGACTCTGTAGTCTGTAGAGGGGGTGGGGGGAACTGTGGGGGTAGATGGGGGCTCTGTAGGGGGGGTGGGGGGAACTGTGGGGGTAGATGGGGGCTCTGTAGGGGGGGTGGGGGGAACTGTGAGGGTAGATGGGGACTCTGTACGGGGGGTGGGGGGAACTGTGGGGGTAGATGGGGGCTCTGTAGGGGGGGGTAGGGGGAACTGTGGGGTCTGGGTTCTCTCCAGGAGACTAGGAACGTTTCAAGAGCACAGTGGGAGACTATATATGTATATATATATATATTTTTTTTATATTTTTTTTTTATTGAAATATATTAAATGCGGCCAAAATTGTAGCATTTCAAATATCTGTCAATATATTTGGGAAGAATATTGTTGGAATATATTTTTGCTCGATGTGGTTTGTTCGGCCTCCTTCCAGACTGAACATGCTGCGTTGGGGTGGAATGTGAGCTCAGCCAATCTCATCCTGAATGCTACCCACACCGGCAGATGGAGGATTCACGGAACGCGTCCGACACGCGCACTGCACGCTCACCGACGCACGGAACATCAGGTGTGTGATAACGTGAACCTCGTGTCATAACATACTTTCCGCTAAAGATTCACAGAAATATCGTCTTCCTCAGAACACACACAGCAGATTTCCATTGAAGGAACAATTTCCGCTCTCAGGGCGGCCGGGACGCATTTAGTCAGAAAGATGTGAAAAACTCCCTGCTGCTCTTATCAGAAAAGTGAAGGGGGGGGAGGGGGGTGTTACTGCAAATTCCGCCCCCCCCCCTTCCCCTGGGGAACACACACATATACACCTCTCCAGGAGCAGTGTGCATTGTGGGTGATGGCATTTGCAGGTTTACCCAGAAGCCTTTGCTGCCACCTGAACGGACTTCCTTTCTGTGCTACACGATAAATGAAAAAATATACAAGAAATAAATAGTATTAAGGAGGAACTCCACCTTTACTATCAAAAATATATATTTTGAAAAGGTCGGAGTAAAAACCCAGAAACCTTTCTGCTGTTGGTACAATGGGGATGGCTCCTTGGGTCAGCAGATCTGCGGGAGCAGCATGGAGGACGCTAGTCTGTGCGGGGACACATGGAGGTTGGAGAACACGGAGTGTGGTGGTGGGGGAGGGGCAGGGAGCGGAAGTCTAGCTTGTAGCTCCTGGACACCACATCTCTTACCTGAGCATCTGAGATGTCTGCTGACCAAGTGACCCCAAAGGCCAACAGACATCCCCCCCACTTTAGGAAATGGGGGCTTCCCCTTAGGATGTATAAGAGGACCTATCTGTAGGTTCGGGGGATTAGGGGCCCCAGGTTTGTGACTGAACTGGGCCCCTGGCTTAGGCCTGATCTTGAATCCTGGGAGAAAAGAAAGGAACTCTTCTGGTCTTCGGAGGTGGGAGGAGTCTTTCCAGCTTTTTAGGCCCCATTTATACTAGGAGTAGCAGGAACACACATTCCCACACGCATTTTTTTTGCGCATTTCATAGGTCATCACTATCAATGGGCGCCCTATGCAGGACAAACGCACCAAAGACACTCCGGCACCTCTTCAGGTATTGAGCTTCACAAGGTTTCTTACAGCACATTTGTCGCACCACAAAACACGCGACCGCTAGATGCGCTTGGCGTGCTAATGACAATTAACGGCACTGCAACCGCAACACCCTTGTAGCCTGTCTATTGCGTGTTTCCAGAATGAGCACAAAAATGCACATTCCTGTATGTCTCTGTGCGTGTTCCCGGAACTCCAAGGTGTACATGGGGCCTTAGGCTTATTGGCCGGCATGTATGCTGGAAGTAGTCATGGGTGTGTGTGGGGTCCGCCTCTGCGGGCTCAGCCTGTTTGGGGTCCGCCTCTGCGGGCTCAGCCTGTTTGTGGTCCGCCTCTGCGGGCTCAGCCTGTGTGGGGTCCGCCTCTGCGGGCTCAGCCTGTGTGGGGTCCGCCTCTGCGGGCTCAGCCTGTTTGGGGTCCGCCTCTGCGGGCTCAGCCTGTTTGGGGTCCGCCTCTGCGGGCTCAGCCTGTTTGAGGTCCGCCTCTGCGGGCTCAGCCTGTGTGAGATCCGCCTCTGCGGGCTCAGCCTGTTTGGGGTCGGCCTCTGCGGGCTCAGCCTGTGTGGGGTCCGCCTCTGCGGGCTCAGCCTATGTCGGATCCGCCTCTGCGGGCTCAGCCTGTTTGGGGTCCGCCTCTGCGGGCTCAGCCTGTGTGAGATCCGCCTCTGCGGGCTCAGCCTGTGTGGGGTCCGCCTCTGCGGGCTCAGCCTGTTTGGGGTCGGCCTCTGCGGGCTCAGCCTGTGTGGGGTCCGCCTCTGCGGGCTCAGCCTATGTCGGATCCGCCTCTGCGGGCTCAGCCTGTTTGAGGTCCGCCTCTGCGGGCTCAGCCTGTGTGGGGTCCGCCTCTGCGGGCTCAGCCTGTGTGGGGTCCGCCTCTGCGGGCTCAGCCTGTGTGGGGTCCGCCTCTGCGGGCTCAGCCTGTGTGGGGTCCGCCTCTGCGGGCTCAGCCTGTGTGGGGTCCGCCTCTGCGGGCTCAGCCTGTTTGGGGTCCGCCTCTGCGGGCTCAGCCTGTTTGGGGTCCGCCTCTACGGGCTCAGCCTGTGTGGGGTCCGCCTCTGCGGGCTCAGCCTGTGTGGGGTCCGCCTCTGCGGGCTCAGCCTGTGTGGGGTCCGCCTCTGCGGGCTCAGCCTGTGTGGGATCCGCCTCTGCGGGCTCAGCCTGTGTGGGGTCGGCCTCTGCGGGCTCAGCCTGTTTGGGGGTGATTTCTGTGGGATTGCCCTTTGTGGGCTCAGCCTGATTGGGATCGGCCTCTCTGAGATCAGCCTGTTTGGTTATGACCTCTATGGGATCGGCCTGTTTGGGGTCGTTCTCTGTGGGATCACCCTTTGTGGGCTCAGCCTGTGCGAAGTCAATCTTTGTGTGATTGCCCTCTGTGGGCTTAGCCTCTGTGGGATTGATCTCTGTGGGCTCCATCTCTGGGTAGTTGGTCTCTGTGGGCTCCGCCTGGGTGGGGTTGGCCTCTGTGGGCTCGGCCTGTTAGAGGTCGATCTCTGTGGGATCGCCCTTTGTGGGCTCAGCCTCTGCGGAGTCAATCTTTGTGTGATTGGCCTCTGTGAAATCAGCCTGTTTGGGGTCGATCTCTGTGGGCTCCACCTCTGGGTAGTCGGTCTCTGTGGGCTCCGCCTCTGGGTAGTCGGCCTCTGTGGGATCGCCCTTTGTGGGCTCCGCCTGTGCGGAGTCAATCTTTGTGTGATTGGCCTCTTTGGGCTTTGCCGCTGTGGGCTCCACCTCTGGGTAGTCGTTCTCTGTGGGCTCCGCCTGTGTGGGGTCGGCCTCTGTGGGATCGCCCTCTTCGGGCTCGGGTCTTTCATCATCAGTATCTTCCATGTCACCGCCATCATTTTCCTAAAAAGAGAAGAATGTAATTTAATTCCGGTAATTTATATTTACGCCTCACAACAAACGACCCCAATGACCCCGGGATCCTGGCCGAGGAAATCCATTCAATCTGGGAATAGATGAAGAGATTCTTTCCTTATAACAGGCTCCATTCACAAAGCTCACACCCAGATGAGGGTCTTCATGGTCAAAGTGACAGTTATGTTCAGGTGATGCCAATGAGTTCAGAACCCGATGGTCACATGACTAAAGATCCTTCTCCTGGTGTGAAAGCTTTGTGAGGCTTCCAGATCGAATAATATCTTACTTGTCCATCCTGAGGATTCGTCGGCGGATTGGCGTTGGTTTCTCCTCGCAACAGAAAATAGAACAGGAAGGAAAGGTCGATCACCAATAGAAACAATAAAACCCAAGGGAAGTATGGTGAGTGGAGCCATTGGTCCATTGCCCTGACAAGAACGGGTGGGACTAGGCTCTGTAAGGCCGCCCACCCCTTGCACCAGGCTGACCAGAGCCCGGCGACCATCCATTGGAACCAACCATTGGGATTGGTAAACGAGGTCGGGTTTCTAAGCAATAAGCTGATACACATCCGGAAGGTGATAATACATTGGACCCATTCCAGGTCACTGCTAGGCCAGCGTTGGGCTGCGATGATTGGATCCCCAAGCACCAGGAGTGAGACTAGGCGGAGCCTAGTGCCCATCCATTAGTACCACTCACCAGCACTGGTAGGCATGGATGGGACGGCCATCTGTAGGGTGGCCCACAACCTGGACCAGTCTGGGTCAATGGCATCATATATCATGACAACAGGATCCTTCAACAGAAAGAAAATAAAATACAGACGTAAGACGGTGTCCAGGGAAGATCTGGAGGAGGCCGGCGATGGAAGACGAGGCCGGCAGTGGAAGACGAGGCCGGCGGTGGAAGACTAGGCCGGCGGTGGAAGACTAGGCCGGCGGTGGAAGACTAGGCCGGCGGTGGAAGACGAGGCCGGCGATGGAGGACGAGGCCGCGGTGGAAGAGTAGGCCGGCGATGGAAGACGGGGTCGGCGGTGGAAGACGAGGCCGGCGGTGGAAGACGAGGCCGGCGATGGAAGACGAGGCCGGTGATGGAAGACGAGGCCAGCGGTGGAAGAGTAGGCCGGCGATGGAAGACGGGGTCGGCGGTGGAAGACGAGGCCGACGGTGGAAGACGAGGCCGGTGATGGAAGACGAGGCCGGCGATGGAAGACGAGGCCGGCGATGGAAGACGAGGCCGGCGGTGGAAGACGAGGCGCGGTGGAAGACGAGGCCGGCGATGGAAGACGAGGCCGGCGATGGAAGATGAGGCTGGCGATGGAAGACGAGGCCGGAGATGGAAGACGAGGCTGGCGATGGAAGATGAGGCCGGTGATGGCGACGTTGGTCGGGGCGTTGGGGAGGCTCACTGGGGAGAACAAGTTGTGGAATTTGGTCTTCTCCGCCCTTTCCTTCTTCATCTCCTTCATAATCTCCGCCCTCTCCGGCTTCAACATCTCCATAGTCTCCGCCCTCTCCCACCTCACCATCTCCATAAACGCCGCCTCTTTCTGCGCCCAAACCTCGCGGGCGTCTTCAGCTTCTCTCCTCAGAAGACGATCAGCAGCACGGTGGTGACAAGCAGCGGGCCCATCGTGTGCCGGGTATTGTCACTGGAAACAAAACTGTGTCGGGGCGGATCGATCGATTATTGATTGGTGGGTAGAAATCAGCACCCAATACCGATCGCTGGAGGTCGAGTGCAACGAAATACAAAGCAAACAACTGGAGCTTCCTACAGAACAAACTGTCACTGCAGAGAGCCAGAGCCAACTGACATTCCCAGCCTGGGGAGGTCATGTGACCACTGTGTGGGCGGGTCCAAGAGGCAGCTTGTGTACCTTCCTGAGGCTTTCATTGGATGTAGATATGAGGGGGGGAGGGGCGGTCAGAGACTGTACTTTTTTTATTGTGCAGCTACAAATGTCTGAAAAAAACCCCGAAAATATATATTTTTTTAAACTTTAATCAGATTGGAGAACATTTTGGAGCCTGCCTCTTTATAAGGCCCCGCCTATCTTGTTCCTCTCAGCTCGAATTACGTCATAAAATGAAGTATATATCAATAAATATGGATATCAATAGAAAGTATTATCGGTCCGCGGATGATTACCACAGAAACGGCTCCTCTGCGCGGCTCCCTATGGCGGAACCCACTTCCAAGATGACGCCGGGAGACGTGTGACGTCATACAACTTCTCGCTGGCTCTGCCCTCGCCCAGGCGCCATCTTTGGTTTGGTTTACTCTATAGACAAGCTGTTTTTTTTTGGTCTCCGGGAAAATGGCCGCCGGCTTAAATCTCACTCCGGCCTTGCAGACATCGGTGATCGGTCCTCTAGAGGCTGATGACTACCGGAGTAGAGGACTCCTCATTGACCCCTGAGGGTGGCTGAGTTCGGGGACACATGCTGCTGAGGAGAGTGCTGACCAGCTGCAGGAGGCTGTCCACCATGAGGCTGCAGAGCCCCGAGTTCCAGGCTGTGTTCACTGAAGGTCTGCAGACCCTGACAGGTGAGACATGGTGGGGGGAGGGATGCAGACCCTGACAGATGAGATCTAGGGGCAGGGGTGCAGACCCTGACAGATGAGATCTAGGGGCAGGGGTGCAGACCCTGACAGGTGAGATCTGGGGGGAGGGGTGCAGACCCTGACAGGTGACACATGGTGGGGGGAGGGCTGCAGACCCTGACAGGTGACACATGGTGGGGGGAGGGTAACCCAGACACTCCAATGACAGTTTCTGGGCTGTAGTAAATGTAAACACTGGGGCCCATCCTCGCTTGGCGTGGCTGAGGATTGTGGGATAAAGTAGAAATCAAGGCCGTACACATTACTTCCTATACCCCCTGTCAGGTGTCCCATTGGGCAGATTTCCCTTCACTTCCTGTCCCAGAGACACAACAGGAAGTGAGAGCAAATCCCTGCAAATCCCGGGGTGTCACCAGGGCACAGACTCATTTCTGACCCCACTTGAGCTCACACACATATGCACAGCACTTCCATGAGGCCCACACCACCTGCCCCCTCGACCCTATCCCCTCACAATTCCTACGACCTCCCTCCCCCTCCATCCTACGCTCCCTCACCCACATCTTTAATCTCTCCCTCTCCTCCGGCACTTTCCCCTCCCCACTGAAGCATGCGCACATCACCCCCATACTTAAAAAGCCCTCCCTGGACCCCAATGACCCGAACAACCTCAGACCCATCTCCCTGCTCCCACTTACATCTAAACTCCTCGAGCGTCTCGTCTACACCCGCCTAAGCTCTCACCTCAACGACAACAACCTCCTCGATCCCCTACAGTCCAGCTTCCGTCCCCTACACTCCACCGAAACTGCCTTACTCAAACTCTCCAACGACCTGCTAACCGCCAAAGCTAATGGCCACTATTCAGTGCTCCTACTCCTTGACCTCTCTGCGGCCTTCGACACAGTTGACCACCCCCTCCTCCTCAAAATACTACACTCCCTCGGCCTCAGAGATTCTGCTCTCTCCTGGCTCTCATCCTACCTGTCACAGCGCTCTTTCAGCGTTACCTATAATGCTACCACCTCCCCCTCACTCCCCCTCTCTGTTGGGGTCCCTCAAGGCTCTGTCCTTGGGCCCCTTCTCTGCTCCATCTACACCTCCTCCCTTGGCCAACTCATACACTCTCACGGCTTCAACTACCACCTCTATGCCGACGACACACAAATCTATCTCTCAACCCCCCACCTCACCCCCTCGGTCTCTGCCCAAATCACACACCTACTGAGCGACATATCAGATTGGATGTCGCTCCACTTCCTTAAACTGAATCTCTCCAAAACCGAGTTTCTTGTCTTCCCTCCAGCCCGGACACCACCCCCCATTGACTTCTACATCACATCCAACAACGCCAATATCAAACCCGCTCTGCAGGCCAGAGTACTTGGTGTCATTCTGGACTCCAACCTATCCTTCCAGCCCCAAGTCCAATCTTTAACAAACTCGTGCAGACTCCGCCTCCGCAACATGCAGACTCCACCTCCGCAACATGCAGACTCCACCTCCGCAACATGCAGACTCCACCTCCGCAACATCGCCAAAATCCGCACGTTCCTAACCCCAGAAACCACTAAACAGCTCATCCACTCCCTCATCATATCACGACTCGACTACTGCAACTCCCTCCTCACTGGCCTGCCTCGCCGCTGGCTATCCCCGCTTCAGTCCATCCTGAATACAGCTGCCAGACTCATTCACCTTTCCAACCGCTCCATCTCCTCCACCCCCCTCTGCCAATCCCTCCACTGGCCTCCACTCCATGTCCTCCACCCCCCTCTGCCAATCCCTCCACTGGCTTCCGATTGCGCAACGGATCAAATTTAAAATCCTAACACTGACATACAAAGCTGTCCACCACACTGCCCCGAACTACATCACTGACCTAATATCCAAGTACCACCCAACACACACACTCCGCTCCTCACAAGACCTCCTTCTCTCTAGTTCCCTGGTCTCCTCCTCCCATGCCCGCCTCCAGGACTTCTCCAGGGTGTCACCCATCCTCTGGAACTCCCTGCCCCAACCCATCAGATTATCACCTACTCTCCTCTCCTTTAGGCGCACCCTGAAAACCCACCTCTTCAGGGAAGCCTACCTCACCCCCTGCTAACTTGCTGACCTCCTCCACTCTTCCTACCACTCCATCCCCCACAGCTATCTCCTCCTGTACCACCATCCCCTCCCTCCTAGATTGTAAGCTCGAAAGAGCAGGGCCCTCGATCCCCTCATGTATCACATTGTATTGTATTGTTCTGTCACATGTTCTGTCCCCCTTTGTAATGTACAGCGCTGAGCGAACTATTGGCGCTTTATAAATACTGTATAATAATAATAATAATACCTGACAAAACCTTTCTTTTTAGTTTTGGACATAGTAGGGAATGTTTGTGTTTGCAGTCTGTGTCCCCCTGGGGGGAATTGGCCTTCACTTCCTGTCCTGGTGACACAACAGGAAGTGGGAGGAAATCCCTCCCTAGATGTGATGGGAGGATCTCCTCTGACCTCCTGCGGGGCCATTCTGCTGTCATCCAATGTGACGGATCTTTGTCTTCTCTCAGGTCTGTTCTCTCAGGAGAGGTACGAGTTGCGTATTGCGGGCGGAGCCGTCCGGGACCTCCTTCTGGGTAAACAGCCGCATGACATCGACTTCGCCACCACCGCCACCCCGGAGCAGATGAAGGATCTCTTCCTGAAGGCCGGGATCAGAATGATCAACAACAAGGGGGAGAAACACGGCACCGTCACTGCCAGGGTGAGTGCGGGAAAAGACATGGCACCGTCACTGCCAGGGTGAGTGCGGGAAAAGACACGGCACCGTCACTGCCAGGGTGAGTGCGGGAAAAGACACGGCACCGTCACTGCCAGGGTGAGTGCGGGAAAAGACACGGCACCGTCACTGCCAGGGTGAGTGCGGGAAAAGACACAGCACCGTCACTGCCAGGGTGAGTGCGGAAAAAGACACGGCACCGTCACTGCCAGGGTGAGTGCGGGAAAAGACACGGCACCGTCACTGCCAGGGTGAGTGCGGGAAAAGACACGGCGCCGTCACTGCCAGGGTGAGTGCGGGAAAAGACACGGCGCCGTCACTGCCAGGGTGAGTGCGGGAAAAGACACGGCGCCGTCACTGCCAGGGTGAGTGCGGGAAAAGACACGGCGCCGTCACTGCCAGGGTGAGTGCGGGAAAAGACACGGCGCCGTCACTGCCAGGGTGAGTGCGGGAAAAGACACGGCGCCGTCACTGCCAGGGTGAGTGCGGGAAAAGACACGGCGCCGTCACTGCCAGGGTGAGTGCGGGAAAAGACACGGCGCCGTCACTGCCAGGGTGAGTGCGGGAAAAGACACGGCGCCGTCACTGCCAGGGTGAGTGCGGGAAAAGACACGGCGCCGTCACTGCCAGGGTGAGTGCGGGAAAAGACACGGCGCCGTCACTGCCAGGGTGAGTGCGGGAAAAGGCACAACGCCGTCACTGCCAGGGTGAGTGCGGGAAAAGGCACAACGCCGTCACTGCCAGGGTGAGTGCGGGAAAAGGCACAACGCCGTCACTGCCAGGGTGAGTGCGGGAAAAGACACGGCGCCGTCACTGCCAGGGTGAGTGCGGGAAAAGACACGGCGCCGTCACTGCCAGGGTGAGTGCGGGAAAAGACACGGCGCCGTCACTGCCAGGGTGAGTGCGGGAAAAGACACGGCGCCGTCACTGCCAGGGTGAGTGCGGGAAAAGACATGGCGCCATCACTGCCTGTGACGTCACCTGTGTGCTGTGTTACTCAGGAGACATGCTGTGCAGAGATACAAAGCAGCATGTCCTTGCTGGCAGGAGAGAGATCTGTGCTGTTCACACTCGGGTCTCTCCCGTCACCTTTCCCCGATGATCGCCGGGTGCCTGTGGGGTGGGTGCCGTGTCGCAGTTCTTCTATTACAGGATGGAGGCAGCCGGTTATAGCGCCACCTATGGGACATGGAGGGTTCCGGCGTTGCCGTTTGGCAGGCGCACCGTGCTCACCCCTGACATGTTTGGTATCTGCTTACTCCGTACAACCTCATCTGTTATGTCTTCATGGGGGAATATGTCGTGTTTGTGTTGCTCGCTCTGATGAGGGTCTGGTGTGCATTTTGGGGGGGCCGCATACATTTTCAGTGGGGTGTGGAGGGAACGTGGGTGGGTGTCAATCCCGTCCTCCTGAAATCCCCTCCCCCACTGAAGGAATGTCCGCCCCTCCCCCACTGAAGGAATGTGCGCCCCTCCCCCACTGAAGGAATGTGCGCCCCTCCCCCACCGAAGGAATGTGCGCCCCTCCCCCACTGAAGGAATGTGCGCCCCTCCCGGCGTCTCGGTGGGACATCCCGGCTGTGTATATATATATAGTCCGCCGGCAGATGAATGGTTACGGGGCGTACCTGGCGATCGATGTGAGCGCTGCGATCGTCCTCCTGTCGCAGATTCAGAACGTCTCATCTCTCCGCAGATAAACTATCAGAACTTCGAGATCACCACGCTGAGGGTGGACCTGACAACGGACGGGCGGCACGCCGAGGTGCAGTTCACCACAGACTGGGAGCAGGACGCCGAGAGGCGGGACCTTACCATCAACTCCATGTTTTTAGGTGAGGAAGGGGCGGAGCCGAATAACACGGCGGTCTCGGCTCCACCAATCTGATCTTTGGAACATTCCAAAAACTTATTGATATTTTTGTTCAGAAAAAGGTGCCGCTGAACTTAGAAAATCTGACCAATCCAGAGGAGTCCGTTCCCTCGTACAGCCCCTCCCTCCTTGTGTGTCATAGCTCACTCCTTCTGGGAGTGTCCAAGTACTGTCTGTGCTGGCCCAGCTCCTCTGCCCTTCCCTACATAGCTTTTATGTAGCAGCCGGGGTGGGGGGAGGGAGGGGAATACTATAGATCAGGGGTGTCTAACTCCATCTCATCCCGGGTGAATCGGCATTATGGTTGCCCTGATCTATCTGTAAAACTAGATGTCCAGAGCAACCCCCCCCCCCTTACTTCAGATGTCAAGACCCCCCCACACCATCAGAAGTCAAGAGTCCCCCACCCTCCCTTACATTATCCTCCCCCTTACCGTGTGCTGCTGCCAGGAAGAAGCTGGGGGTGAAGCTGGGAAGCAGAAAGTGCCGGGTCTGGAGGAGGACCAGAGGAGGACTGGAGTCTGCTGATTGCTGAGACCAGGAGAGGCAAAGAAGAGCGGGTGCTGCGACTGCACAGAGAAGAACAGGATCTGTTGGAGGAGTTCTGTTCTCTCTGAGATGGTGGGGGGGGGGTGCAGGGACAAGCCTCTCCAAGGCTGCACAGATAAGTGTGGGGTCTGTAGGGGGAGTCCTGTCCTCCTCTATGCTGCCGACTGCTGGTTGGGGTCAGAGGCGAGGGGGCGCTGCGGGGTCAGAGGCGAGGGGGCGCTGCGGGGGCAGAGGCGAGGGGGCGCTGCGGGGGCAGAGGCCTGGCGGGCCTTGTGTTTGACGTGCTATAGAGTGGCACTCTGAGCTGATGACATCACATCCAAGATGGCGGCAGTCTCGGGGGTTTTGGATTTCTACACCGGGGAGGATTTTACGGGGAAATAACCGGAATAAATGACATTCTGTACACACATTGTATGGGGGGGGGGGATTGTGTTCATATAAATGGTCCGGCAGCAAAGTCTGTCAGTGGACCTGAGGAAACAAAACGGAATAGTTTTTGGGGTTATTACCCCCCCCCCTCCCCCCGGCCCCTCCGGCGTCACGTCCACAGATTTCTGACATTTTTCAGCCTTTTTGTGCTTCCTGGCACGCTGAACTGTAAGCTGACCAATTACTTGTCTAGTGAGGTTTTGGGGAGGGCTGTGCCCCCCCCCTCCCCCTCCCAAAGCCAACCATAACCTGCCACTATGCTGCTTTCATCTGATACTTTCCCGTCCTGATTTGTTACTTTGTTACTATACTGATCTCAGATGTGCGTTGTGGGGAGGAGGAGCCCAGGCTGTGTGCAATGCGGGGATGGGAGAAGGAGATGGGTCCCCGTCCTCCGCCCTGTTGGTGACCCCCATCCCTGGCCCTGTTGGCGACCCCCGTCCCGGGCCCTGTTGGCGACCCCCGTCCCGGGCCCTGTTGGCGACCCCCGTCCCGGGCCCTGTTGGCGACCCCCGTCCCGGGCCCTGTTGGCGACCCCCGTCCTCGGCCCTGCCGGTGGTGACCCCTGTCCCCCCCTGACATTTTTTATTGCACCCCCACATCGGACAGGCTAGATCCGGCCCTTCTCGGGGGCTCCATAATATTTCATAAGAAGTATAACTGGGGGGTTCCGGGTGCCGGAGAAATAAATTTTCATTACCGCTTTGTGGGCGGGGCTGAGACACAAAACCGCTGCTGGGAAGCCCCCTGATTGGATTCCGAGAGGTAAGAAGCTGGCATGTGATTTGTCCCGCCACTGCCCAGGTAAGACTGGATGGAGATGTCCCTTCAATAAATGGCTCCTTTGTTTGGTGCTCCTCAGGATTTGACGGAACGCTTTATGATTACTTCAATGGCTACGAGGACCTGAAGAGTCACTGCATCCGATTTGTGGGCGATCCGGCAAAACGAATCCAGGAGGATTATCTGCGAATCCTGCGATACCTCAGGTGAGGGAAATAATCCATCAGTCTTCATAAATATCCGTCTGCGGACCTCATGAGAGCGGTGGGCCTCCCAGCAGGACCCCCCCAATGTACAGAGCTCCTTGTATGGAGATAAACGACAGGGACAGAAAAATGTGAACCCCGAACATCACACCTCTATGAGCTCAGAGGAAAGGGGGACAAGGCGTGGTCCTGTATATCAGCCTTTCTCAACCAGGGTGCCCAGGCAGCCCAGGGTGCCTTGAGGCTTCTTCAGGGGTGCCTTGAGGCTTCTTCAGGGGTGCCTTGAGGCTTCTTCAGGGGTGCCTCGAGGCTTCTTCAGGGGTGCCTCGAGGCTACTTCAGGGGTGCCTCGAGGCTTCTTCAGGGATGCCTCGAGGCTTCTTCAGGGGTGCCTCGAGGCTTCTTCAGGGGTGCCTCGAGGCTTCTTCAGGGGTGCCTCGAGGCTACTTCAGGGGTGCCTCGAGGCTACTTCAGGGGTGCCTCGAGGCTACTTCAGGGGTGCCTCGAGGCTTCTTCAGGGGTGCCTCGAGGCTACTTCAGGGGTGCCTCGAGGCTTCTTCAGGGGTGCCTCGAGGCTTCTTCAGGGGTGCCTCGAGGCTACTTCAGGGGTGCCTCGAGGCTACTTCAGGGGTGCCTTGAGGCTTCTTCAGGGGTGCCTTGGCAAAGCGTCTAAAAATTGCCCAAAACTTGTATACAGCCAGCGGGTGGGACAAGCCGGCCTTCTAGTTACACAAAGCCGCAGGTTTCCATTGTGCACCATTATGACCTAACTGCTGGCATCCTGACAACCAATGACATCATCAGTTGATAAGGAGGATGTCAGCTGCCTGCACAGCATCCTAGTTTGACCCTCCCCCGCCCCTCTCCATCAGTGTTGGGGTCACATTAGATCAGTGATAGATAAAAAGTGAGGGAGAAGAGTAACATGGGAACACTAGTCAGTACCAGGGTGCAAAAGTGTATTTGCTTTGGAAGAATAAATCCCCTCTAATGTTGGGGGTCCTCCATGTGGGGGTGTCGCTGCGTTATATACAACTATTAGAATAGTTTTTCACATTTTAGAATGGAGGGGCCGCAAGACTCCATAATTTTAAAGGGTGCCTTTACTAAAAAAAGGTTGAGAAACAATTATATATATATATATAGGACCTCGCCTTGTCCCGCCAATGTAGACAGGATCCAATTAATCTCCCAGCAAGTCTTTGGAGTGCGGGAGGAAACCGGAGTTACCGGAGGAAACCCACGCAGGCACAGGGGGAACATGCAAACTCCAGGCAGGTGGTGCCGTGGTTGGGATTTGAACTGACGACCTGCATACTGCCAGGTGGAGGTGCTGACCATTTAGCCGCTGTGCTGCCCGGCTCTAATTCCTTCATGTGGGAGCGGAGAGTCTCCTGCGCCCAGAAACATGTCAGCCCCGACCATCACACCTCTATGAGCTTATCGGGGGAGGGGACAAGGCGTGGTCTCATAGATGTACTGTATATCACACCTCTATGAGCTTATCGGGGGAGGGGACAAGGCGTGGTCTCATAGATGTACTGTATATCACACCTCTATGAGCTTATCGGGGGAGGGGATGGGCGTGGTCTCATAGATGTACTGTGTATCACACCTCTATGAGCTTATCGGGGGAGGGGATGGGCGTGGTCTCATAGATGTACTGTATATCACACCTCTATGAGCTTATCGGGGGAGGGGATGGGCGTGGTCTCATAGATGTACTGTATATCACACCTCTATGAGTCTATCGGGGGAGGGGACAAGGCGTGGTCTCATGTACTGTATATCACACCTCTATGAGTCTATCGGGGGAGGGGACAAGGCGTGGTCTCATAGATGTACTGTATATCACACCTCTATGATGGGAGGGACACACAAGGTAAGTTTTACCATCCCCCACTCTTCTGGGAAGACTTTGGAGGGGTCTGTGAGGTCAGGTCCTGATGCTGGATGGGAAGATCTGGGTCACCATTGGCATTCTGATTCATCCCGATGGTGTTCTATGGGGTTGAGGTCCGGGTTCTATGCAGGACTCCTGAGTTCCTGCACCCCAAGCTGGTCCTCCATGTCTTGATGGAGCCGGCTCTGTGACCCTGGAGGGATGTCTATGTAGACCCGCCATATACCGTATGACTGAGTAGAACATTGGTGTCCAGCTCCCGATGGTGTTCTTCCGGCAGGTTCTACGGGAAGATGGCAGACAAGGCCGGAACTCACAGCCCGGCTACACTGGACGCCATCAGAGGCAATGCTGCGGGACTGAGCGGGATCTCGGGGGAGAGGATCTGGGTGGAACTGAAGAAGACCTTAGAAGGAAGACACGTCACTCATCTGATGCATCTTCTGTATGAGCTGGGCGTGGCTCCACATGTCGGTGGGTGTGTCCTCTGTATGTCTCCTCCTTTCCGTGTGGCAGACATGGAGGACTACATATGAATGTGTCTTGTACTGTGTGTCACGTGTAGCCAGCAGGTGACCAACTCCAGGGAAGAGCAGCAGCTTTGTGGTGTTAGTGGCTGTTGTGCCGACACAGACATGAGTAGCAGGGAGATCACATTACACAGATTGCAGTCCTGCACCTTCACACTATATTTTGGATCCTTGGATTGTTCTGGGAGGCCTGAATGACGTCATCGGCATCGAGGCGAAGGGACCAGAAGCCGGGGGATTAATAAAAAAATAGTTTGTATTTCTGTAGTGGAAGTTCTACACGAAACATTCTGCCCCAGGAGTCGCCGGTGAGGTCAGCAGAGCTTTATTCGTGGCACATTGCTGTGGTGAAGTGAAATTCCGTGTGAGGAAGCGACGCGAGATCCCCCGGGACGCAGGGCCAAAAGCTCGCCATACATGGACCGAAATTCGGCAGATTCAGCAGACATGTATGGCCACCGGGGTTGAACAGAAGTCGATCGATCGACTTCTGTATCCGTCCTCTTAGAGCAAAATTGCTCGATCATTACTGCAGGCTATAGACTGCAGGGCGGACCTGTGTTTTCTGATGTGGGGGGGGGGGGGGTAAGGAGTCTTCCTGCTGTCAGAACACAGTAGCTCAGTGGGGGGGGGATTCCTCCATCCACATGGAATGTATTGATGGAGGAGTTGGGACTCCTCTATGGTCAGCATGAAGGACAGTCTGGGTTTGGCCAGAGACCCCCTTCCCCCCGAGATTTGGATGTAGCTGCATGCTGACCACAGGGCACAACCCCCAGGTTCAACCAACTCAGTGTGGGGGGGGGGGGGGGGGTCACCTGCACTGACAGGCAGAGGAGTGCAGGGAATTGTGCTGGCGCAGAGTAGACAGGGACTGGACTGCCAAGAGGGACTACGCTGGGACATTGAACAGCGGCGTAGATCCGGAGCCCACCACACGGCGGCGTAGATCCGGAGCCCACCACACGGCGGCGTAGATCCGGAGCCCACCACACGGCGGCGTAGATCCGGAGCCCACCACGCGGCGGCGTAGATCCGGAGCCCACCACGCGGCGGCGTAGATCCGGAGCCCACCACGCGGCGGCGTAGATCCGGAGCCCACCACGCGGCGGCGTAGATCCGGAGCCCACCACGCGGCGGCGTAGATCCGGAGCCCACCACGCGGCGGCGTACAGCCGGAGCCCACCACGCGGCGGCGTACAGCCGGAGCCCACCACACGGCGGCGTACAGCCGGAGCCCACCACACAGCAGGACTGCAGACCCCAGCGCAGGGAAATCTGAGCGGCAGCCAAGGTGAGTACACGGGAAAACAAACACACAGGGGCGGGGCTCAGATGCAGGCGGAAGCATTGCTTGGGCTCTGCAGATGTGGATGTGTCCTTTAAATAGGTGTGGCCCCTTTAAGAGGCATGCACCTACGACGTCATTGGCTGAGACACCTCAGACCGGGTCCAGAAGCAGCACCGAGCCAGAGAGGGACCGTGACCGTGCAGGAGCAATGAAGGTAAGTGCCAGTGGGCGGGGTCTGAGAGAACGGTGTACACGCCATATGCCCATCACTGATTATCAGGACATCCAGAAAACACGCCAAGTCCTCTGCCCGGTCCTGGTGATGACAACGCCTCTCCTGGTTTGTTCTCAGGATTACCAGAGGACGGGAACCTGGAGGAGTTTGCTCAGGTCTGTTCCCGAGCCGAACATTTATCACCCCGACCCATGACCCTCCTGACTGCACTCTTCTCACATCCGGACTCCGTCCACAAACTGGATCTGAGGCTGAAGATCTCCAAAGAGGAGAAAGTCCTGGCGCTGTTCATCCTGAAGGAGAGGCGGGATCTGAGGGCGGAGCACACGGACAGACTGCCACTGAAGCCCTATCAGGACCACATTATCGACGTGAGTAGAGTGACCCCCCCCCCCCCATCTCTCCCAATCTGTAGGTGAACAATGGCGGCTCCGACTTCCTGACCACACTGGTCTTATAATGAGAATGCATCACTCTGATTGGTTCCTGATCATGTGCAATCATGGTGACCACATGGGTTTGTTTACAAAGCAATCCCGCCTCCTTGGGGGTCAGAGGTCAGACTCAGAGACCAGAAGCTATAGCAGTAGAGAGTCTCCCTCCCCGCCGACAGGCAGATCACCCTGGCAGATGACACGGGCTCACCCGAGGTGCGGGGTCTAAGCACCAACCGGTATTCAGCAGAGCTCCTGATGGTGGGGATGGGTTTTGCTGTATGTTAGTATCAGGTCACGCTCCTCAGGATCGCCCCACCAGGAGGTGAGCAAGCCGGGATCCAGTAGCAGATATTGCAGGTTGGGGTCATGCAGGAGCGTAGTCAGTAAACAAGCCAAAGGTCGGTAACGTGGTTGCAGGTTGGGACCAAGTGGAAGTGTAGCCAAGGAGATGAGGACGGCTGCAGGTACACGAAGGAGCAAGATATCAACTGGAGAGAACGCAATAATCTGAGAAATGGGAAGGGCAGAGACAAGGCTTACATCAGGAAGTTCATGGGAGGAGCAAAGAGTTCAAGGTTCACCAGAGACAAGGAAAGGTTGTCTGAGGAATCAGGAAGAGAGCCGTCCGGCACCTCAGGTGGCTCAGTAAGAAGAGCTACTGCTGGACACAGCAGAGGTTGTGGGTTCAGATCCCGGTCCTGACACGTGGTGCAAGAGGGAGGCAATGTGACAGTTACAGCCAGCAGGTTTGTAAATGACCCCCCCCCCCCCCCATGTAATCACCATAACTGGCTTCCCCATCATTAATGTGACCCCCCCCCCCCCCCATGTAATCACCATGACTGGCTGTTTTCCATCATTTATGACCCCCCCCCCATGTAATCACCATGACTAACTGTTCTCCATCATTAATGTGACCCCCCCATGTAATCACCATGACTAACTGTTCTCCATCATTAATGTGACCCCCCCATGTAATCACCATGACTGGCTGTTCTCCATCATTAATGTGACCCCCCCCCCCCCCCCCCCATGTAATCACCATGACTGGCTGTTCTCCATCATTAATGTGACCCCCCCCCCCATGTAATCACCATGACTGGCTGTTCCCCATCATTAATGTGACCCCCCCCCCCCCATGTAATCACAAGACTGGCTGTTCCCCATCATTAATGCGACCCCCCCATGTAATTACATTGACTGGCTGTTCTTTGTCATTAATGTGACCCCCCCCCCCCCATGTAATCACAAGACTGGCTGTTCCCCATCATTAATGTGACCCCCCCCCCCATGTAATTACATTGACTGGCTGTTCTCTGTCATTAATGTGACCCCCCCCCCCATGTAATCACCATAACTGGCTTCCCCATCATTAATGTGCCCCCCCCCCCATGTAATCACAAGACTGGCTGTTCCCCATCATTAATGTGACCCCCCCCCCCATGTAATTACATTGACTGGCTGTTCTCTGTCATTAATGTGACCCCCCCCCCCATGTAATTACATTGACTGGCTGTTCTCTGTCATTAATGTGACCCCCCCCCCCCCCCCCATGTAATCACCATAACTGGCTTCCCCATCATTAATGTGCCCCCCCCCCCATGTAATTACATTGACTGGCTGTTCTCTGTCATTAATGTGACCCCCCCCCCCCCCATGTAATCACAATGACTGGCTGACAGTGCACAGGTGAGCGCTCCTAGTTCTCAGCTCATTGCATTCTGCTCTCCCCACCTGATCCTTCCTCATCCAATCCCCATCACCCCTCTATGATGACAGAACTTCTCACAAACACGACTTCCTGATGTTTAGGATTTCTATAAATCTGGGCAGAATTTTTGAAAAAAAAAGAGCCAATCACAAGGAGAGGAAAATGTGATTCCTGTACTTACTGTAACACCATACAGTCGGGTTATACTACCACCACCATGGGGATTGGGCGCTGGAAAGTGACGCATCGTAAACCAGCCCCCCAGGGGAAATAAAACCACCTCTTCTACCCAGCATGCCTCGGCTTTGTGATAAAGCAGCACTAAGGTGATGAGTGAAAA
This sequence comes from Staurois parvus, assembly GCF_062004578.1. Classification (NCBI taxonomy): domain Eukaryota; kingdom Metazoa; phylum Chordata; class Amphibia; order Anura; family Ranidae; genus Staurois; species Staurois parvus. The sequence continues at coordinate 51,390 of NW_028319025.1, forward strand.
CAGAATGGTGGCCCCTGTGTCCCTCAATGGGCTTCAGGAAATCCTATGTTCTGTCTCATCCACTCATCCATTGGGGGCCACATTTCAGTAAGAAGAGAGGAGCGCCCGGAGTGAAGACACATTTGATGTAAGGATATCCATGTTTATTGAGAATCCAGAGTAAAGGCATTGAGCCAACGCGTTTCGGGGGAACGGCCTCCCCCTTCTTCAGGGCTAACATAAAAAAATGTACAATCAGTTTTTGTAATATAATTGTCTCTCTATGACAACAAAGTGTACAGATGGAGTTCTGTGAAATCGAAGTCAATAATTTGTGTATTACACCCGCCAATAAATTCCAATACAATATTGAATGTACGTCAGAGAATGTGAAGGTCCCTGTGGGGAGGACATTGGGCTCAGCCCAGCCTGAGGAAGACTCTGATGAAGGCTCTATAACTATAGGAGGCCCAGGTTCCTGATTACAGGGGCCGGCTTCCTCAGAGGATCCAGTGTAGAGGCCCCTAGAACCTCTAAGGGAGGGTAAGCCGGGGTCATTCTTACAAACAGATGGCAACCACCCCACTGGACTGGCCAACTGGCCTTTGCAGTAAGGTGCCCATGGAAGGGCGACACACGTCACCAACAAACTATCCAGCTGGGAAGTGTGGGAAATGTTTGGGACGGGGCCATTCTTAGCAACAAGACTTCCCCCACTGAGTCTGTGACATGGCGGTGTATCGGTAATGCAACTGGCCTCAAAATGCTGGGCAAATCCTCGGCTACAAACCCTCGGCCGCTGGTACTGGTGAGTGTCAGGTGGGTGGAGGTGACGGGTCACTGTAGGTCGGCAGTGGGAGCGGACAACGCGGACTGGAGTTGGGGTTCCATGAGGTACTTGCAATCAGAGGTAGTGGTGTGATTGGGCAAATACAGAGCCCGTGTGTGACACGGACCAGCAGATGACATCGGCGTTTGACCCCTCAGTGCGAACCCCTTACTGCAGTGGCGGTAAATTTAGGGCGGGGCCTAGCGGTTCAGTCCGGCAGCTCCTGGTGCTTACGCCCAACTGGCACTCTTACCAAAGTGAGTCTTCAGGGACGGGGTCGTGTTCTGGGGTGTTGTAAGGCTTTGGACTTGGAAAGCGCTCTCCAGTCGCCTTTTACCAGCAGAGCCCAGAGGTGCCATTCCAGGCTCGCCCCGCACATCCAGTCCAGTGGGGTCCAGGAATGGCCTCCAAGGTCAGGCTGAGGAAAGGCCGATCCAGGCAGCTGCAATGTAATGAGAAATATTGACTGAAGTCAATGCAGAATGGAATCCACAAAGTCACGGAAAGTATGTGAGGCTCCTCTCAGCAGAGCCGGGGAACAGATGTTTGTCCTCCAAGGACACTAGCAAAAACCGAGGCATGCTGGGTAGAGGAGGAGTTATGGCGGGGGGCTGTCTTACAGTTTTCCTGTGTCCCAGTGCTCAGTCCTCCTGTGGGCGGCAGTATAACCCGCCTGCATCTGAATCCCTGTGTCCTCGGGGGACGGAGAGGAAATACAAGCTTTGTAGAGTTGTACACACAGAGGATGGAGATGACACAACGCTTCGTGTTGCAATGATGTACTTTGTATCAATTCCTCAAACAAAAGTCACACATAAACAAAGGAGGTCACGGCCCGGACCAAAAGGGCGATCTCTACATGTCACCTCTGATGACTGAACACTGCGATGTATCCCACAATGCACAGCGACCTATTGGTGTGAGCCCCCCCTTTTCTAGAGAGCTGGGATCTGGGGGGGGGGGGTGTCAGGAGGAACAGGCAGTATTACCTACCCCAGGGGTCTGCTCCTCTCTGGTGCTCGGGGTAGTTCCCCCCCCCCCCCCCCAATCACCCTGAACAATGCAAGCTATTAACCCTGCATGGTACATGGAGGAGGCAGGCATGTGACCATGGCCAGGAGCACCTCAGAGAGGAGACTCCATGGGAGCAGTTGCACGGATGGAGTGACCACGGCCAGGAGCACCTCAGAGAGGAGACTCCATGGGAGCAGTTGCACGGATGGAGTGACCACGGCCAGGAGCACCTCAGAGAGGAGACTCCATGGGAGCAGTTGCACGGATGGAGTGACCACGGCCAGGAGTAAGGCTAGCATTGCTCCTTATCCTTGTACCTCTTTCTGAGCAGTGAACCCTTGCATTGTGGGGGAGGGGGGCAGACAGGGCTGTGTGTGAATGAAGTCAATGGCTGTGTGTGATTGAAGTCAGTGGAGGAACTGCAGATATACAAATACTCACAAGAGCTTTTAGCTCCAACATCCTAAAGATTCAACGTTCAGATCTTTATCTTCTCCATTTCTCTCTCCCAGTCCCGAGAGTTGGATATCCAGAAGAAGGTGTGTGAACTGCTGAAGTACCAAGGAGAAGAGCGGCTCCTGAAGGAGATGGAAAGCTGGACTCTTCCTCGCTTCCCGGTCAGTGGGCACGACCTCCGCCGATTGGGGATCTCTTCAGGGAAGGAGATCGGGAGGATCCTGCAGGAACTCCGGGCGCAGTGGAAGGAGAGCGGGTACCGGAGCGACAAAGAGGAACTTCTGAACAGTGTTCATGGGAAGGGGTCCTGAATGTGGGGGAAGGGGTCCTGAATGTGGGGTCAGGAACACAGTACTGTGCGCATCACTTGGAGGGGTTCTCCAGGAACAAGTTATGTTCTGCACTCAGAGGAGGCTGCTTAGTGGGCTCTAGTCTACGGACCATTATGTCCCACCAACACATCTGCTGTTCCTTCTGCCCCCCAAGGGGACAAAGTGGGGGCAGGAGGAGTAATGTCCCATTTTGATACAGTTGCAAGAAAAAGTATGTGAACCCCTTGGGATTACGTGGAGTTTTGCATGAATTGGGCATAAAATGTGCGCTGAACGTCATCAAAGTCACACCAATAGAAGAACACAGTCTGCTGAACATAATACTACACAAACATTAGATGTTGCCATGGTTTAATTGCACATAACATGTAAACATTCACAGTGCAGGGAGGAAAAAGTATGTGAATCTTTGGACTTAATAACTGGTTGACCCTCCTTTGGCAGCAATAACCTCAACCAAACGTTTCCTGTAGTTGCAGATCAGACCTGCACAACGATCTGGAGTCATTTTGGACCACTCCTCTTCACAAAACTGTTTCAGTGTAGCAATATTCTTGGGATGTCTGGTGTGAATCGCTCTCTTAAGGTCATGCCACAGCATTTCAATGGGGTTGAGGTCAGGACTCTGACTGGGCCACTCCAGAAGGCGTATTCTGTGCTGTTGCAGCCATTGTTTTGTTGAATGACTTGTATGCTTTGGGTCATTGTCCTGTTGCATCACCCATCCTCTGCGGAGCTTCAGTTGGCGGACAGATGGTCGTACGTTTTCCTGCAAAATGTCTTTATAAACTCTGTAATTAATTTTTCCATCAATGACAACAATCCGTCCAGGCCCTGAGGCAGCAAAGCAGCCCCAAACCATGATGCTCCCTCCGCCATGTTTCACAGTGGGGATGAGGTTTTGATGTTGGTGTGCTGGGCCTTTTTTTCTCCACACATAGTGTTGTGTGTTCTTCCCAAACAACTCAATCTTGGTTTCATCTGTCCACAGTATATTTTGCCAGTAGTGCTGTGGAACATCCAGGTGCTCTTTTGCAAATTTCAAATGTGCTGCAATCTTCTTTTTGGACAGCAATGGCTTCCTCCGTGGTGTCCTCCCATGTACTCCATTCTTGTTTAATGTTTTCCTTATTGTAGATGTGTCAACAAAAATGTTAGCATGTGCCAGAGATTTCTGTAGGTCTTTAGCTGACACTCTGGGATTCTTCTTTACCTCATGCAGCATTCTGCGCTGTGCTCTTGCAGTCATTTTTACAGGACGACCACGCCTAGGGAGAGTAGCAACAGTGCTAAACTTTCTCCATTTGTAGACAGTCTGTCTTACTGTGGACACAGGAACATCAAGGCTTTTGGAGATACTTTTGTAACCCTTTCCAGCTTCATGCAAGTCAACAATTCTTGATCGTAGGTCTTCTGAGAGCTCTTTTCTGTGAGGCATGGTTGACATCAGACAGTGCTTCTTGAAACCAGTAAACCCAAAACAGGTGTCAGCAACACATCCAATATCATCACACTGATTGGAGTCAAGGTTGGCTCACTCCTGGCTCCAATTAGCTCTGGGAGAAGTCATTAAGCTAGGGCCTCACATACTTTTTCCTCCCTGCACTGTGAATGTTTACATGTTATGTGCAATTAAACCATGGCAGCATCTAATGTTTGTGTAGAATTATGTTCAGCAGATTGTGTTCTTCTATTGTTGTGACTTAGATGATGTTCAGAGCACATTTTATGCCCAATTCATGCAAAACTCCACGTAATCCCAAGGGGTTCACATACTTTTTCTTGCAACTGTAGGTGCTGTGAATATGGAGCTAGCATGGTCAACAGCACCCCCCCCTCCCCCACTGTTTGACCATGCTGCTCAGTAGGAAACTAAATTAATTTTGATTCCAAGTGCTTGTCTCTGCATCCGGTGCTTGTCCAGGACCAGCGCTGTCACTACTCATGCAGGGGAATGAGGAGGCCGGTCAGTGTGACTGCAACACACATCGCACTGACCGACAGGAGCACTAACAGCAGAGGGGGAGGGAGAAACAGCTCCACACTAGGAACAGCCACAAATCGGGCTTCATGCGGGGAGGAGCTGATGGGCAATAATAGCCGCTATAATTATGTGATTTACTGGAGAAGCGTTCAGTGTTTCTTTTGACAAGCAGAGAGAAGTATTTTATCATGAATTAATATTCTGAAATTTATCTTTTTGAGGCTTCTTTAAAGCTGAACTCCAGTATGATAGTAAATGGATGCGTACAATGGCCACCTTGTGGGTTATCTGGAGCATGCTCTGTTCCCTTCAACCATAAATCCATCCCTTGGTGTAGGTTCAGTAATGGCCGCTGGCCCCGTACGTCTTACCTCCATCATAAATCCATACCTCGGTGTAGGTTCAGTGATGGCCGCTGGCCCCGTACGTCTTACCTCCACCATAAATCCATCCCTTGGTGTAGGTTCAGTAATGGCCGCTGGCCCCGTACGTCTTACCTCCATCATAAATCCATACCTCGGTGTAGGTTCAGTGATGGCCGCTGGCCCCGTACGTCTTACCTCCATCATAAATCCATACCTCGGTGTAGGTTCAATAATGGCCGCTGGCCCCGTACGTCTTACCTCTGTCTCCATAGTGCAGGGTGACCAATCGTGTAATAGCCCCTCATGGTGCTCAGGCTGCAGCACTGATGCCATTGGTGGATCCCTTCTACAGATCCCGCTAGGGTTTTCCTTTGCCTGTCCTGCTCAGCCATTGGGCAACACCTAGAGACCCGCCCACTGCATAGAGCATCAGTCAGGTGCCCAAGGGATGTGACGTTGAGCGCCTTACAGATCCTCCTCCCTGCGGCCAGAGATTGATTCAATGTTTGTAGAATGATGATGTCACAGCCAGTAAAAGTAACATTTTGTTAACTCTGCATCCACTTATTGAGAACATTTTGGGGTGTAAATGGGGGAGGGGGAGCTTTATATTGAACATTCAGTTCATCCTGGAGTTCATCTGCTGATCTGAAGTCTGAGCCCTGAATGTAAGTTGCATTGAGGCAGACGAGGTGTCGGGGCTTCACCCCATAATGTGCCTTACAGGACAGCCGCTCCATGTGTGTGGTGGATTCGCATCGCATTGCCATTTATTGTTCATTGCACCCCAATGTTCTGCCTGCTGAGATGCTCTGCGGTGTGCGATGTTCTGAGACACAAGAGCCGGTTCTTCCACAGCCCCTTATAAAATGAACAGGAATGAGGAAAAGGTAACTCCCGACAACCATTCTGCCCTACAGAGAGCTGTATTGTTAGAGGGATGGACGGGAGGGATGGACGGGAGGGAAGGACGGGAGGGATGGACAATGGGCCTGAATTCCAAATGAGAGGCAACACTGTCAACGGGGGTAACCTTTGTTGGGGTGGCGATAATCTAAGTAGGGGTGTCAAAGTGGCGGCCCTCCAGCTGTTGCCAAACTACAGGTCCCATCATGCCTCTACCTTTGGGAGTCATGCTTGTAATGGTCAATCTTGCAATGCCTCATGGGACTTGTAGTTTGGCAACAGCTGGAGGGCCGCCACTTTGACACCCATGATCGAAAGGATGACATCACCAAGTCTGATCAAAGTCGTCTTTATGGCAAAAAGAAGAGGAATCCGATGCGTTTCGGGGGCCGAGTCCCCCTTCATCAGGGCTTCATATCTGGATGTAAATTAGGAATAATTGGACAATAAATTGCAGAATAAAAGTAAACGAATACAAAGCCAGCGCTCTTCTCAGCGTCCGGTGCTGGCGCTCCACCCCGTTCTCCTTGTATTGCGGAATACAGGGATATTAACTACAGTGATGGGGGGGGAGGAGGGGCACTGATCAGGTATCAATACCTTTTAATATGCAATTATTTTAATGTTTATTGTGCAGTATTCCTCTTATTTGGAGCCTCAGGTGACGGGTGACCTCTGACCCCCAACAAACATTGAATTATTTTTGTTTTATTGTGCAATAACTGAATAGACTGACTTTGCTCTTAACCTTCAACCTTTCTGCCCTGGATCTGATGATTTCACACCACTGAGATAACAGCCCAACTTATACCTGTCCTTGGAGAACCAGAGAACCCCTCCAGCCAGATAACAGCCCAACTTATCCCTATCCCTGGAGAACCAGAGAACCCCTCCACCCAGACAAGAGCCCAACTTATCCTCATCCGTGGAGACCCAGAGAATCCCTCCACCCAGACAAGAGCCCAACTTATCCTCATCCGTGAAGACCCAGAGAATCCCTCCACCCAGACAAGAGCCCAACTTATCCTCATCCGTGGAGACCCAGAGAATCCCTCCACCCAGATAACAGCCCAACTTATCCTCATCCCTGGAGAACCAGAGCACCCCTCCACCCAGATAACAGCCCAACTTATCCTCATCCCTGGAGAACCAGAGAACCCCTCCACCCAGATAACAGCCCAACGTATCCCCATCCCTGGGGAACCAGAGAACCCCTCCACCCAGATAACAGCCCAACTTATCCCTATCCCTGGAGAACCAGAGAACCCCTCCACCCAGATAACAGCCCAACGTATCCCCATCCCTGGGGAACCAGAGAACTCCTCCACCCAGATAACAGCCCAACTTATCCCCATCCCTGGGGAACCAGAGAACCCCTCCACCCAGATAACAGCCCAGCTTATCCCTGGAGATCCAGAGAACCCCTCCACCCAGATAACAGCCCGACTTATCCCCATCCCTGGAGAACCAGAGCACCCCTCCACCCAGATAACAGCCCAACTTATCCCCATCCCTAGAGAACCCCTCCACCCAGACAACAGCCCAACTTATCCCCATCCCTGGAGAACCAGAGAACCCCTCCACCCAGACAACAGCCCAACTTATCCCTAGAGAACCCCTCCACCCAGATAACAGCCCAACTTATCCTCATCCCTGGAGAATCAGAGAATCCCTCCACCCAGACAACAGCCCAACTTATTCCCATCCCTGGAGAACCAGAGAATCCCTCCACCCAGATAACAGCCCAACTTATCCTCATCCCTGGAGAATCAGAGAATCCCTCCACCCAGACAACAGCCCAACTTATTCCCATCCCTGGAGAACCAGAGAACCCCTCCACCCAGATAACAGCCCAACTTGTCCTCATCCCTGGAGAACCAGAGAACTCCTCCACCCAGATAACAGCCCAGTTCATTTCCATCCCTGGAGAACCCCTCTACCCAGCCAGCACACAATGTCCGCTCATATCATGTGACTTTTAAAGGAATGTAATTGGCCAGACACACTGAGCAAAGCGGTCACCTACAGGTTCATGTAAATGTCGTTATTTCTGAACCCCGATAATAAAAACTATTTTTTTATGTTATTCCTCGTTCATGTATTCTGTATTCAGACTGAGGACCAGATGGAGCAATAAATCAGGCAGCCAGCGGTACATTCTCCAGCATATAGAGCTTTTGGCTTCATATATTTTATTTCTATGTTCTATAGACATCGATCGTTTTGCAGTGCAATAGTCACTTCTGGTTCAACAGAAAAAAAAATGTACATTAAAAAAAAAAAAGATCGCCCAGCACACGGTGTTATAGGGAGGAGGCGGGGCAAGCCTAGAGCGGGAGTGCTTCCTAACGGATCCACCAATCAGATCTCGGTGTTGTATATACAGCTGGGGGGGGGGGTCTGGACTCTTCCTCGCATTGCACTGTACAGGGTTCTTCAGTAAGGCGAGAACGTGATAACGGACGGCAACCAGATTTCTGAAGCGGCTCGCCGTAGATCAGCACACAGCATCGTTTCAATGGCGGCCGAATCAGATCAACTTTTACATCAAATGAAGAACATCAGAGAAACAAAGAGAAGATTCTGAGTGTACAATAGAAAGAAATCATCACATGACCTCTGTATTATATAATATAATCCCTTAAAGCGAACCTTCCAGCGAAATCCACCATCACCCCAGCGGAGGGGCCTACAGCTGGCGGTCAGCGAAATCCACCATCACCCCAGCGGAGGGGCTTACAGCTGGCGGTCAGCGAAATCCACCATCACCCCAGCGGAGGGGCCTACAGCTGGCGGTCAGCGAAATCCACCATCACCCCAGCGGAGGGGCCTACAGCTGGCGGTCAGCGAAATCCACCATCACCCCAGCGGAGGGGCTTACAGCTGGCGGTCAGCGAAATCCACCATCACCCCAGCGGAGGGGCCTACAGCTGGCGGTCAGCGAAATCCACCATCACCCCAGCAGAGGGGCCTACAGCTGGCGGTCAGCGAAATCCACCATCACCCCAGCGGATTGGCTTACAGCTGGTGGTCAGCGAAATCCACCATCACCCCAGCGGAGGGGCCTACAGCTGGCGGTCAGCAAAATCCATCATCACCCCAGTGGAGGGGCTTACAGCCGGCGGTCAGTGATCCTTCCAGGGAAATCCACCATCACCCCAGTGGAGGGGCTTACAGCCAGCGGTCATCGAACCTTCCAGTGAAATCCACCATCACCCCAGCAGAGGGGCCTACAGCTGGTGGTCAGCGAAATCCATCATCACCCCAGCGGAGGGGCTTACAGCCAGCGGACCTTCCAGGGAAATCCACCATCACCCCAGCAGAGGGGCCTACAGCTGGTGGTCAGCGAAATCCATCATCACCCCAGCGGAGGGGTTCACAGCCGGCGGTCAGCGAACCTTCCAGCGAAATCCACCATCACCCCAGCGGAGGGGCCTAGAGCTGGCGGTCAGCGAAATCTACCATCACCCCAGCGGAGGGGCTTACAGCTGGCGGTCAGCAAAATCCACCATCACCCCAGCGGAGGGGCTTACAGCTGGCGGTCAGCAAAATCCATCATCACCCCAACGGAGGGGCTTACAGCCGGCGGTCAGTGATCCTTCCAGGGAAATTCACCATCACCCCAGCGGAGGGGTTCACAGCCGGCGGTCAGTGAACCTTCCAGGGAAGTCCACCATCACCCCAGCAGAGGGGCTTACAGCCGGCGGTCAGCGAAATCCATCATCACCCCAGCGGAGGGGCTTACAGCCGGCGGTCAGTATTGGGACGAACGTGATTTGGCTCAAAATGTATTAAACATGAAAAATACAACCTTACAAAATTTTGGAAAATTTAAATTTCTCAGATAACCCCCCACCAAACTAATAATGATGTCATAGAAACACCCACTCCTGTCCGGACCACATGCCATCACTAAGGCTCGGTTCACAACGCGGCGGTCCCATTGTTGTGCCATTTCCTGTGCGACTTTCATGCCAGACTTCTACAGAGTATTCTCAAAGGAACAATCTACAACGGGGGACAACTAGCGGCCAGGTAGGGAACTGCAGATGGAGGCGGAGTTAAAAGCAGAAGAGTCAACTATTGAACTAAGTCCTAATTGTAAACCATCAACTTTGGCAAATAAATCTGTACTGGACGAGGGTGCGTTTCCCTACACATCATCCGGCCAATTGATGAATCTAAAATATACAACCTTTAATAAAATATATAAAATATAGGCTCAGCTGTAATTAATGCCTATTGGGGTGGAATGTTCTGCGTTTTATAGTCCATCATTTGCATTCCTCAAGACGGTGAGGTATTTTTGGTGGATATGGTGATGTATGGGGCTTATCCATGAGGCTGACATTCAAGCCCGTGGACGAGTATACCCGTATTACCTATACGAATTCATTTTGTCCATGGGGGGGGGGGGGTAACTCATTTCCTTAACAGAGGTTATATATTGAAGCTGATAGGCTGATGATCAAACTACAGGACCTCTTTGTATGCCGTCACTTCACCTAAAACGGTACGGTGTTTGATTTGGTGTCATTAAGCAGTTGGATGGAAGGTAAGTATCTGCAATGGTATCCAATCCTATTGTTGTGCGCAGAATATTCCCCTCCAATAGGAATTCATTACACCTGAGAATACTTTTTTTTTTATATATATATTTGAATAAAGATGATATATTTTAGATGCATCAATTGGCCAGATTGTGAGTAAGGAAACGCACCCTCGTCCAATATAGATCTTTTAAAAGCAAGAAGAGTCCCGGCTCCTCCCTTGTCCAGGCCAAGCCCCCGTTTGAAGGTGGGTGAAATGTGGTAAAACCTCCCATTTTTACCTGCAAGTTCGACAATCGATACAATTATTCTATAATACATGATAGTTTTTTGGGGGGTTTTACGCATTCCACCCACCTTCAACCATAGGCTTGATCTGGACGAGGGAGGAGCCAGGACTTGTCTGCTTTCAACTCCGCCTCCATCCGCAGTTCTCTACCTCGCCACTAGTTGTAGAACTGCAGATGGAGGCGGAGTTAAAAGCAGAAGAGTCCTGGCTCCTCCCTTGTCCAGACCAAGCCCCTGTTTGAAGGTGGGTGAAATGTGGTAAAACCTCCCATTTTTACCTGCAAGTTTGACAATCGATACAATTATTCTATAATACATGATAGTTTTTGGGGGGTTTTACGCGTTCCACCCACCTTCAACCATAGGCTTGATCTGGACGAGGGAGGAGCCAGGACTTGTCTGCTTTCAACTCCGCCTCCTTCCGCAGTACTCTACCTCGCCGCTAGTTGTAACAGTGCACCATGCGGAAACTAGTGGCCAGATGGAGAACTGCAGATGGAGGCGGGGTTAAAAGCAGAAGAGTCCTGGCTCCTCCCTTGTCCAGACCAAGGCCCCGTTTGTAGGCGGGTGAAATGCAGTAAAACTTCCCATCTTTACCTGCAAGTTTGACTATCAATATGTTTAGTTTTAATAAAATACTTTATAGTTTTTTTTACTTGTTTCACCCACCTCCAATCATGGGTTTAGTCTGGACAAGGGAGGAGCCAGGACTGTTTTGTTTTTAACTCCGCCTCCATCTGCAGTTCTCCACCTGACCACTCGTCCCCGTCACACTGTTTCCTGACCCCAACATGGCAGCTTACATGTAGGATGCTGCCATGGATTGGCGCCAGGAAAGGAACATTTTGGTAAATGTTTGATGCAATTTTCTGGTATCATGGTGGCTGAGTGCGGTCCGGACAGGAGTCGGTGGTTTCCTGACATTATCATTGGCTAATGGGTACTCCCAATCTTTTTCCTTGTTCAAGGTGCCCCCCCCCATAATGCTGCATACCCTTGGGAGGAAAATATAGAATCTACTCATCGCTCCCCAATTTCTGTAGTGCCGGGAGACAAGGCACCCCCTCCTACCGACAGGATCCCGGGAATACAGGGCAGCCCAAGTCATGCAGCACAGTACGGGGGTCTCCTCGATCATCATTCTTCATGATCTGGCAGGAAGGAGGATGATACCACCCTCGCCTAGGCAATGCAGGAGGACGTCACGGAAGGGAAGTACATTATCCAACACCCCCCCAGGTATATTTTGCAGGAGGGGGGCCACCTATATGCAGTCCATGCCACTGAAGTGGAAGATCCCCTCTAAATGATTGCAGGATATGTGTGTGAGGATTATACTGTGATACCGGAGGAGGGACAACCTCTGATTGGTGGAGAAGGGAATACGAGAATTTGATTCCTTCTGGTTGATCATGAAATAAACACAATCAGATCCGTCCCGTCTCTGGATAGACGAGCCATTTATAAACCCAAAACGTTCGACCAAAATCACAGATCTAGAACCAAAAACGTGATATGTGGACAATTGCAGGTGGACAGTCCAGGTGACATCGCCTCCCTTTCTGGGTCTCTACGCTGCTGAGAGAACACAAAATATTCTGAGGATTCGGTTTTTAGTCTCAAATAAAGTGCAGTTGTCACCCGTAGCAACCGACTGAAAAAGGCGGGGGGGAGGGGGGCGCTGCTCCCAAGCCCAAGGCTGGCTCACTCTTACAGACTGGCGGGGCCCCATAACTCACACGAGTCAGGCAAGGAGCGGAAGCTGGCTGCACTCCAGTGTGGTTCAAATGTCGGCAACTTTATTGTTCCTGAGTTTCCTCCTCCTCTGATGTGTTTCACCCACTGAGCTGGGTCTAAAGGGTCCCGGAAATAAAAAGGTCTATGCAGCTAAGGGGCGCCTGTAGACAAACCGCAGACTTGAATCAAGTTTGATGTCCTTACTATAGGTGGAGGCCATTTTTATACCTCCCAAGCCTGGCCAAAAATGCCCAGAGATGCCATCATCCTGCCCGGCCTTGTTGCTAGGGTGTTGCTAAGACACTCCCATCCATCACAGCAACAAACTCTTGAACCCCCGCACTTATGTGGTCTACTACCCCATGTGTCGCAGCATCGCTAAACTCGGAGCTACTGTGACGGGCGAGAGAGTGCACGGGAGGGAGAATCAGATGGGGGTGTCTTAGCAACATCCTAGCAACAAAGCCAGAGGGGATGATGCCACCTCTGGGGGGTTTATGGTCAGGCTTGATGAGGTACGTAAATGGCCGACACCTACAGCAAGAGCTTTATCCAACTTTAGCCAAAACTGTACAGTTCGTTTTTATGTAGATCTGTGGGTGAGCTAAAGGGGGCCTCAAACGTGGCTCCTAACATCTCTAAAGGGCCACACATACCAATACATGTAATGCTTGAGAGGACTGTGAATGTGGAACTGGGAACACGTTACATGAATCTGGTAGAGATCTATACTGATATCCTAATCCAGTGGTCTCCAAACTGCGGCCAGAGGACCATATGTGGCCCTTTGCTTGCCTTTATCCGGCCCTTGGGACATTATTCACTGATATGAGACACAATTCTGCCACTGATATCAACAATGGAACACTATTCCTCCCACTGACACCAATGACGGGGTACTATTCCTCCCACTGACACCAATGATGGGGCACTATTCCTCCCACCGACACCAATGATGGGGCGCTATTCCTCCCACTGACACCAACGATGGGGCGCTATTCCTCCCACTGACACCAACGATGGGGCGCTATTCCTCCCACTGACACCAACGATGGGGCGCTATTCCTCCCACTGACACCAATGATGGGGCGCTATTCCTCCCACCGATACCAATGATGGGGCGCTATTCCTCCCACTGACACCAACGATGGGGCGCTATTCCTCCCACTGAACCAACGATGGGGCGCTATTCCTCCCACTGACACCAACGATGGGGCACTATTCCTCCCACTTACAATGATGGGGCACTATTCCTCCCACTGACACCAACGATGGGGCACTATTCCTCCTACTGACACCAATGATGGGGCGCTATTCCTCCCACTGACACCAATGATGGGGCGCTATTCCTCCCACTGACACCAATGATGGGGCGCTATTCCTCCCACTGACACCAACGATGGGGCGCTATTCCTCCCACTGACACCAACGATGGGGCGCTATTCCTCCCACTGAACCAACGATGGGGCGCTATTCCTCCCACTGACACCAACGATGGGGCACTATTCCTCCCAATGACACCAATGATGGGGCACTCTTCGTCCCAATGACACCAATGATGGGGCACTCTTCGTCCCACTGACACCAATGATGGGGCACTCTTCGTCCCAATGACACCAATGATGGGACATTCTTTGTCCCAATTATGGGGCACTCTTCGTTCCAATGATGGGGCACTCTTTGTCCCAATGACAGCAATGATGGGGCACAATTCCTCCCACTGACACCAAATGTGGCAATGCTTACTACCACTGATTCCAGGAAAATTTCCACTCCCACTGGCTACAGTCCGGCCCCCCCAAAGTCTGAAGGACAATAAAGTTGTCCTTTGTTTAGAAAGTTTGGAGAACCCTGCCCTAATCAATGCTCCAGACTGCCAAGGCATGCACATCCTCTACCAAAGGGCCACATGTGGCCCTCAGGCCATGGGTTGGGCAACAGGGGGCTAGAGAAGACCCTTACCTTCAAGGCATTGTTTTGACAGAGGTGGACTAACCCTTTAACTGTTAGAGGTCCTCAGGTTCATGGCCACCATCCTATTCTCCATGGCCATTGTCTAACGCCACTGCTGCAAACCAGTCCATCCCTCCTTTCCTGGACATGTATGCAAAGATGGTAGTTATTCCTATGGAGGGGCTGTCTACGACTGAGAAGCACAAGAGACATCGATGGTATTTTCTTCCACATCTGCTGGAGGTAAAGATCAGGCTGGGAGAGTTTGCAGTACTGTAAGGAGGACCCCCAGCTTTATGGGGGAAACGCGTCAGCCGGTCCCAGACGGGGACTTTTTGCTTGTTTGTCAGAAGTAATAAAGTTGCCAGAACCTGAATTTGCTGGAGTGCAGCCGGCTTTCTGTCCCTGAAATACTTTCGGAGCTCCTACAGGCCGGACACAGTCCTGGGTTGTAGCTGTTGATCTGGGGGGAGCGGCCGGGGAACCTGGAATACAAATGTACAGAAACCAGAGAGACAACTAAAAGGATCCTTCTACAACTAGAGGGGGGGAATCAGAGGTACTCTAGGTGGGACAGGAAGGGTACCCCCAGGAGAGGCACCGAAACAATGAGAGAAGTGTGCGATGGAAGCAGCTATGGAGGGGGATGGGAGAAGCACACAGGGCTTTCCTTCATGTCCATGTGGATTGATGGCGGGAGAGTCACAGCAGGTCCTCTGCTTCCATCCATAGAGACTTCTGGAAGGACAGGACTTCCAACTGTCAACAGATGTGGCGTTACATGCGGGGGCGGGGGGGGGGGGGGGGGTGTCGGTGATACTTCCCCTGCAGGGTATCCGGGGGTGGGGCGTAGACAAAGCACGGTGCTGGAAACGGTCCCGATTCACAGGCACAGAATGGGGGACTGGTCCTGTCCCGACTCCTCATCTTCTGGCAATGGGATTCGTGGCAGCAGAGCGGAGCGGGTCAGACCCCAGAACCTCTGCGGAGAGAGATCCTTACGGACCGCCGTGAACTTCCAGCCCATGTGACTCCCGCAGACCCGGCACTGTGCGATCGTCCAGGCGTACCTGCAATATACAGAGAGAGGTCGATGAAAGAAACGTAATGAGCAATATAAACCGATCATGTGATCACAGCAAGCTAGAGAGCGATGACATCACTGAGAACACAGCCTATCCATTCACTAGAGAGCGATGACATCACTGAGAACGCAGCCTATCCATTCACTAGAGAGCGATGACATCACCGAGAACGCAGCCTATCCGTTCACTAGAGAGCGATGACATCACTGAGAACACAGCCTATCCGTTCACTAGAGAGCGATGACATCACCGAGAACACAGCCTATCCGTTCACTAGAGAGCGATGACATCACCGAGAACACAGCCTATCCATTCACTAGAGAGCGGTGACATCACCGAGAACGCAGCCTATCCGTTCACTAGAGAGCGGTGACATCACCGAGAACACAGCCTATCCGTTCACTAGAGAGCGATGACATCACCGAGAACACAGCCTATCCATTCACTAGAGAGCGGTGACATCACCGAGAACGCAGCCTATCCGTTCACTAGAGAGCGGTGACATCACCGAGAACGCAGCCTATCCGTTCACTAGAGAGCGGTGACATCACAGAGAACGCAGCCTATCCGTTCACTAGAGAGCGGTGACATCACCGAGAACGCAGCCTATCCGTTCACTAGAGAGCGATTACATCACTGAGAATGCAGCCTATCCATTCACTAGAGAGCGATGACATCACCAAGAACACAGCCTATCCGTTCACTAGAGAGCGATGACATCACCGAGAACACAGCCTATCCGTTCACTAGAGAGCGATGAGATCACCGAGAACACAGCCTATTCGTTCACTAGAGAGTGATGACATCACGGAGAACACAGCCTATCCGTTCACTAGAGAGCGATGACATCACGGAGAACACAGCCTATCCGTTCACTAGAGAGCGATGACATCACGGAGAACACAGCCTATCCGTTCACTAGAGAGCGGTGACATCACTGAGAACGCAGCCTATCCATTCACTAGAGGGCGATGACATCACTGAGAACGCAGCCTATCCAATCACTAGAGAGCGATGACATCACTGAGAACGCAGCCTATCCAATCACTAGAGAGCGATGACATCACCGAGAACACAGCCTATCCATTCATTAGAGTGCGGTGATATCACGGAGACTGCGGCACTCAGGATGGATCATTCTGGACGCACACAGGAGGTATTCTCCGTCATCCCCGATCACACTTTTTAATAACAATTTCCCATTAAAGTTTCTGACACTTTGAACCTTTTTTGTAAACAAGATGAAGGAGATAATGATCTCGGTTTCCTGCTGCTGCAAACACTCTAAATTCTGTCAAAATATCTGCCGAGACCACTTCTGTTTTCTCAGGAATGTTCCGTCTGCGTGCGTCTCTGCACACCGCATCGGCTCAGAGCACACCGACACCCGCAGTGACATTATTGATGGTCGCAGAGGTCGCGGCATTCCACCAATGTCCCAACACTCCATTCCTCCTCTATATATGACACGGGGCCCCTATGGGGGGGCCTGACCACCATGGAGGAGATCAGAGACCACCGGGGGCAGCAGGCTCTAGCACAGCTCCATTAACAAGTGAGGATTGAAGGGTTCAGAGGTCATAACCTGGAAAAGCTCTGGGTGACGCACCAAGCCCTCTGCGCTCCGGTGACTTGGGGAGGGTGTCGTCCCGGCTCCATACACACAGAGGAGGAAGGAACAAAATGGCGCACTCCTAAAAGAAGCCTGACTCCACCTAGGCCACACCCCCTCCCCAACACGTTTCGACCTGCTCACAGGGCTTAGTCACAGAGGTCAGTAGTAACGCTGAGTGCGGAGCCCTCATGTTGTCCCCGGTGCCGCCTTCTCCGTCTCAGAGCCCTCATGTTGTCCCCGGTGCCGCCTTCTCCGTCTCAGAGCCCTCATGTTGTCCCCGGTGCCGCCTTCTCCGTCTCAGAGCCCTCATGTTGTCCCCGGTGCCGCCTTCTCCGTCTCAGAGCCCTCATGTTGTCCCCGGTGCCGGCTTCTCTGTCTCAGAGCCCTCATGTTGTCCCCGGTGCCGGCTTCTCTGTCTCAGAGCCCTCATGTTGTCCCCGGTGCCGCCTTCTCTGTCTCAGAGCCCTCATGTTGTCCCCGGTGCCGCCTTCTCTGTCTCAGAGCCCTCATGTTGTCCCCGGTGCCGCCTTCTCTGTCTCAGAGCCCTCATGTTGTCCCCGGTGCTGAGCTCTCCGTCTCAGAGCCCTCATGTTGTCCCCGGTGCTGAGTTCTCCGTCTCAGAGCCCTCATGTTGTCCCCGGTGCTGAGCTCTCTGTCTCAGAGCCCTCATGTTGTCCCCGGTGCTGAGTTCTCTGTCTCAGAGCCCTCATGTTGTCCCCGGTGCTGAGTTCTCTGTCTCAGAGCCCTCATGTTGTCCCCGATGCCACATTCTCTGTCTCAGAGCCCTCATGTTGTCCCCGGTGCCACGTTCTCTGTCTCAGAGCCCTCATGTTGTCCCCGGTGCCACGTTCTCTGTCTCAGAGCCCTCATGTTGTCCCCAGTGTGATGTTCTCTGTCTCAGAGCCCTCATGTTGTCCCCGGTGCTGAGTTCTCTGTCTCAGAGCCCTTCTCTCCGTTATCACAATTCCTCGGCATTATTCTAACCCAGACTGATTGGCGGCTGTAATGCCATATAACTATGACCTATAGGGAAGAGGCAAGCTTCCTCAGCGTTCGGTCTCCTACAGGCAGGACATCTTCCTGACAGGACATATTGTACCCCCAGTGAAACACTACCGCAGGGACAGGCAAGCCGTTGCGGGAGTACAGGTCCCATAAGGCACTGCAAGCCTGACAGCCGCAGGCAGAGGGATGATGGGATTTGTAGTTTCATCACACCTGGAGGTTGCCTATCTGTACTGCCTGCTGTAGCACCACTCGCCCCGGGAACCGGCTGTTCTCTGTGGCACTCGCCCCGGGAACCGGCTGTTCTCTGTGGCACTCGCCCCGGGAACCGGCTGTTCTCTGTGGCACTCGCCCCGGGAACCGGCTGTTCTCTGTGGCACTCGCCCCGGGAACCGGCTGTTCTCTGTGGCACTCGCCCTGGGAACCGGCTGTTCTCTGTGGCACTCGCCCCGGGAACCGGCTGTTCTCTGTGGCACTCGCCCCGGGAACCGGCTGTTCTCTGTGGTACTCACCCCGGGAACCAGCTGTTCTCTGTAGACGCTCGCCCCACCAGGCTCAGGTTCAGGGCTTTGTAGACCGTCAGCGTTTCATGAACGTAGCCATGAGGGTTGACATAGGCCGCCATGGGGCCACACAGGGACAGGCTGCAATAGAGGAAAGCAGGAATAGAAAATGCAAAGTACATCGGACACACAATATATGGGAACCTATCAGCTCAGAACACCTTGACAGGCTGAACTAACGCAATCAGCACAGCAGCTGGACAAACACTGCTTGCACAGCATGTTGTAGGCGAGTCTTGGAAGTCTGGCATTTTCAGGAAGCACCTGGCTGAGCTCCTCCACCCCCACGACATAACCTTTTATGTTGGTGCTGGGGGAAAGGAGCAGACAGGAACACTGTAGAGCCCCGATGCCTTACCTGTGACCCTATACCATACATAGTGTGGCCCACGGGGCCCCTGAAGACAGAGGTATAGGTTTTCCTTACTTTGGAGATACATTGAAGGCATGTATAACCTCATGGGAAGGTTGTTGTTGGAATGAAGAGTCTGGTGACAGGGCCTCTACAGGCAGCTCTGAGCAAAGACCGGGATAAAGCAGCCAGGTTGGGAGTGATGGGCGGGGTGGAGAGGCTGACATGGTGACGTTGGGGAGATGGAAGTCAGGAGAAACCCAGAAGGATGAGGACCAGAAGGATGGGGACCAGGAGGATGGACAACAGACGATGTTCCTGGGAGGGAGACGTTGGGGGTGATAGGGTGGGGAGGAGAGGCTGACAGTGATGTTGGGGAGATGGAAGCCAGGAGAGACCCAGAAGGATGGGGACCAGGAAGATGGACAAGAGACAATGTTCCAGGGAGGGAGACGTTGGGGGTGATGGGCGGGGTGGAGAGGCTGACATGGTGACTTTGGGGAGATGGAAGCCAGGAGGGACCAAGAAGGAAGGGGACCAGGAGGATGGACAAGAGACGATGTTCCTGGGAGAGAGACGTTGGGGGTGATGGGCGGGGTGGAGAGGATGATATGGTGAGGTTGGGGAGATGGAAGCCAGGAGAGACCTAGAAGAATGGGGACCAGGAGGATGGACAAGAGACAATGTTCCTGGGAGGGAGATGTTGGGGGTGATGAGCGGGGTGGAGAAGCTGACAAGGTGAAGTTGAGGAGATGGAAGCTAGGAGGGACCCAGAAGGATAGGGACCAGGAAGATGGGGACCAGGAGGATGGACAAGAGATGATGTTCCTGGGAGGGAGATGTTGGGGGTGAAGAGCGGGGTAGAGAGGCTGACAGGGTGATGTTGGGGAGATAGAAGCCAGGAGAGACCCAGAAGGATGGGGACCAGTAGGATGGACAAGAGACGATGTTCCTGGGAGGGAGATGTTGGGGGTGATGGGCGGGGTGGAGAGGCTGACATGGTGACGTTGGGGAGATGGAAGCCAAGAGGGACCCAGAAGGATGGGGACCAGTAGGATGGACAAGAGACGATGTTCCTGGAAGGGAGATGTTGGGGGTGATGGGCGGGGTGGAGAGGCTGACATGGTGACGTTGGGGAGATGGAAGCTAGGAGGGACCCAGAAGGATGTGGACCAGGAGGTTGGACAAGAGACGATGTTCCTGGGAGGGAGATGTTGGGGGTGATGGGCGGGGTGGAGAGGCTGACATGGTGACGTTGGGGAGATGGAAGCCAAGAGGGACCCAGAAGGAAGGGGACCAGGAGGATGGACAAGAGATGATGTTCCTGGAAGAAAGATGTTGGGGGTGATGAGCGGGGTAGAGAGGCTGACATGGTGAGGTTGAGGAGATAGAAGCCAGGAGGGACCCAGAAGGATGGGGACCAGGAGGATGGACAAGAGACAATGTTCCTGGGAGGAAGACGTTGGGGGTGATGGGCGGGGTGGAGATGCTGACATGGTGACATTGGGGAGATGGAAGCTAGGAGATCCAGAAGGATGGGGACCAGGAGGATGGACAAGAGAAGATGTTCCTGCGAGGGAGATGTTGGGGGATCATTGAAGGAAATAAATGTCATGATGGCTCATATATTGTTCTATTGTCTAGCTTCAGCCTGAAGTGTGATATTAACCCCTTCCCACCACCGCCGCCTCCTGGCCCTTTAAGAGGATTGACTGCCAGGCAGCGGAGGCAGGCATTCCAATCATGTGACCGCTGTGATTGGCTCTGAGCACAGTATATGCAGCTGCCCGGCGTCAAAGCCGACCTGCCAGGAGGCTGCATTTATGCGTGTGGCCGGAATGAAGTGGTTAAATCCTCCCTCTGGCTTCCCCTCCAGTCTTGCACAGGTGTATCGGCTCCTCCCCTTCAGTCTTGCGCAGGTGTCCCGGCTCCTCCCCTTCAGTCTTGCGCAGGTGTCCCGGCTCCTCCCCTTCAGTCTTGCACAGGTGTATCGGCTCCTCCCCTTCAGTCTTGCACAGGTGTATCGGCTCCTCCCCTTCAGTCTTGCACAGGTGTATCGGCTCCTCCCCTTCAGTCTTGCACAGGTGTATCGGCTCCTCCCCTTCAGTCTTGCACAGGTGTCCCGGCTCTTCCCCTCCAGTCTTGCACAGCTGTATCGACTCCTCCCCTTCAGTCTTCCACATGTGTACCGGCTCCTCCCCTTCAGTCTCACACAGGTGTACCGGCTCCTCCCCTTCAGTCTCACACAGGTGTACCGGCTCCTCCCCTTCAGTCCTGCACAGGTGTACCGGCTCCTCCCCTGGAATGGCTTACTCTTGATTTCACTAGGATCTGCCTGCTTACAGCAATTTGTGATCTGCTCTCCAGTGACTACATGAGTGCAGTGCAGTAAGGAAACTATTTTTTCAGGCTTATGGTACTTTGAATGAAATAGTCCATTAAAGTGGCGCTTTCACTGCACACTGGGAGCTTCTCACAATGTGCATTAGAAACTGCAGCAAGTCAGATAGAGCTCCGCCTCATTTCCTGGCTGGGGGACACCCAGCATCATCTAGCTCTTTCCTCTCCAGGCCTGACTGTCCCTTTTAATTGGATTTCAGTTCTTTCATAATGGAGGCTCGGCATCACATGTGGGCGTTACCTATGCAAATGAAACCTGCCTAAGAATGCCCACTCACCCAGACTGACACCCAGCCATCGGGGCATTCTGTTATTAGCATAACTCCTCCCACTGCGTACATCAGGGGCTCATGAGAGGAGTAGGGAGGCCGGGGCTGCGAGTTTTATTGCGGTTTATAGTCACACCCTCTGTGGATTGCATCAGTGATAAGTTGCTCTAATATCGCCTTATCCAGGAAATCTGCACCCTATACAGGAGGACGTCTGACCTGTCTGCGCGCGTCCCGCCATTGGCCGCCTCACCTGAAAATCTCGTTCTTGGTGGTGATCTCAGTGTCGTGACATCGCTTACAGCAGAGGGATGTGCACTACAATGAGAGAGAGAATCATAAGCAGCGCCCCCCTATGGGATGGGAGGGAGGTGGGCGGGGCGTAGAGGGTACAATGGAACTCACTTTGCTCATGATGTCCAGCTCACAACGCAGGCGCTGGATGGCGTTTCCGATCTGCAGCAGCTGGATACGCAGAGTGTCATCGATGGGCAGACAGGCCGCCACCCGGTAAGAGAAATCTGAGAAGAGAAGAACTCAGTCAGTCTAATGTGGTGCAGCGCAAACAGGAGGTCTTCACCGCCCGCGTCTCTGCAATTATTTCCTCCTACATAGAAGGGTGTGAAAAACCTTCAGGTGCAAATATGGGAAGCACAGTGGCTGAGCGGTTAGCACTTCCGCCTGGCAGTACTCGGGTCGTTGCTTCAAATCCCAACAACGGCACCACCTGCCTGGAGTTTGCATGTTCTCCCTGTGCCTGCGTGGGTTTCCTCTGGGTACCCCCGTTTCCTCCCAAACTACAAAGATATGCTTGGAGGTGAATTGGTTCCTGTATGAATGTGAGTTAGGGATCTCAGATTGTACGCTCCTCGGGGGCGGGGCCTGATGTACAACATATATGTAAAGCGCTGCGTACATTGATGGCGATATATAAGTACCTGAAATAAATAATAAAATGTTTCATCTCTCTGGTGTCATAGAGAGCTTTTTATTTTTAATAACAGCTTACCGCCCGCCCTATAGCAGAGCTACTGCGACACGGCGGCAGGGCTGCACAAAATCACGTATATTTCCAGGTAGGGGGAACGCACGCTGCCCTAACCGCGCCGCCACTGGCGGCTACAGCTATCACTGGGTCCCGGACAGATTCCCCGCTGGCACCCAGCGATCATTGAGGAACACTGACAGTCACTATGGTGACACTGTACTGCTAGGGTGACAGTATGTTAAAAAAAAAAAAAAAACATAAATAATAATATACAAAAATAAAATAAAAATGTAAAAAAAAGTTCTGAAAAATTTAAATTTTTGGTTATAAACTAATTTCGGTTATTTTATTTTTTTTACTAAAAAGATAACTGAATAAATTTTGGCCAAGATTTGTGAAGAAAGATTATTTATTTGCAAAATTTTATAAGAAAAACACGTTTTTAAAAAATGTTTGGACTTTTTAATTTATATAGCAAAAAGAAAATAAAAATCCCAGCGGTGAATAAATACCATCAAAATAAAGTTTTATCTGTTTAAAAAAAATACTAAAAAATTCATATGGGTGCAGTGTCGCATGACCGCGCAATTGTCAAAGTGTGACAGCGCTGAGAGCTGAAAATTGTCCTGGTCAGGAAGGGGGGGAAGTGTCCGGACTGGAAGGGGGGGGGGGGAAAAGTGTCCGGACTGGGAGGGGGGGAAAGTGTCCGGACTGGAAGGGGGGAAAGTGTCCGGACTGGAAGGGGGGAAAGTGTCCGGACTGGAAGGGGGGGGGAAGTGTCCGGACTGGAAGGGGGGGAAAGTGTCCGGACTGGAAGGGGGGGGGAAGTGTCCGGACTGGAAGGGGGGGGGAAGTGTCCGGACTGGAAGGGGGGGGGAAGTGTCCGGACTGGAAGGGGGGGGGGAAGTGTCCGGACTGGAAGGGGGGGGGGGGGAAGTGTCCGGACTGGAAGGGGGGGGAAGTGTCCGGACTGGAAGGGGGGGGGGGGGAAGTGTCCGGACTGGAAGGGGGGGGGGGGGGAGGGTGTCCGGACTGGAAGAGGGGAAAGTGTCCGGACTGGAAGGGGGGGAAAGTGTCCGGGCTGGAAGGGGGGGAAAGTGTCCGGGCTGGAAGGGGGGGAAAGTGTCCGGACTGGAAGGGGGGGAAAGTGTCCGGACTGGAAGGGGGGGAAAGTGTCCGGACTGGAAGGGGGGGAAAGTGTCCGGACTGGAAGGGGGGGGAAGTGTCCGGACTGGAAGGGGGGGGAAGTGTCCGGACTGGAAGGGGGGAAAGTGTCCGGACTGGAAGGGGGGGAAAGTGTCCGGACTGGAAGGGGGGGGGGAAGTGTCCGGACTGGAAGGGGGGGGGAAGTGTCCGGACTGGAAGGGGGGGAAGTGTCCGGACTGGAAGGGGGGGGGAAGTGTCCGGACTGGAAGGGGGGGGAAGTGTCCGGACTGGAAGGGGGGGGAAGTGTCCGGACTGGAAGGGGGGGAAGTGTCCGGACTGGAAGGGGGGGGAAGTGTCCGGACTGGAAGGGGGGGAAGTGTCCGGACTGGAAGGGGGGGGGGGGGGAAAGTGTCCGGACTGGAAGGGGGGGGGGGAAGTGTCCGGACTGGAAGGGGGGGGAAGTGTCCGGACTGGAAGGGGGGAAAGTGTCCAGACTGGAAGGGGGGAAAGTGTCCGGACTGGAAGGGGGGAAAGTGTCCGGACTGGAAGGGGGGAAAGTGTCCGGACTGGAAGGGGGGGAAAGTGTCCGGACTGGAAGGGGGGGGGAAGTGTCCGGACTGGAAGGGGGGGGAAGTGTCCGGACTGGAAGGGGGGGGGAAGTGTCCGGACTGGAAGGGGGGGGAAGTGTCCGGACTGGAAGGGGGGGGAAGTGTCCGGACTGGAAGGGGGGGAAGTGTCCGGACTGGAAGGGGGGGGAAGTGTCCGGACTGGAAGGGGGGGGAAGTGTCCGGACTGGAAGGGGGGAAAGTGTCCGGACTGGAAGGGGGGAAAGTGTCCGGACTGGAAGGGGGGGAAAGTGTCCGGACTGGAAGGGGGGGGGGAAGTGTCCGGACTGGAAGGGGGGGGGAAGTGTCCGGACTGGAAGGGGGGGAAGTGTCCGGACTGGAAGGGGGGGGGAAGTGTCCGGACTGGAAGGGGGGGGAAGTGTCCGGACTGGAAGGGGGGGGAAGTGTCCGGACTGGAAGGGGGGGGAAGTGTCCGGACTGGAAGGGGGGGGAAGTGTCCGGACTGGAAGGGGGGGAAGTGTCCGGACTGGAAGGGGGGGGGGGGGAAAGTGTCCGGACTGGAAGGGGGGGGGGGAAGTGTCCGGACTGGAAGGGGGGGGAAGTGTCCGGACTGGAAGGGGGGAAAGTGTCCGGACTGGAAGGGGGGGAAAGTGTCCGGACTGGAAGGGGGGGGGGAAGTGTCCGGACTGGAAGGGGGGGGGAAGTGTCCGGACTGGAAGGGGGGGAAGTGTCCGGACTGGAAGGGGGGGGGAAGTGTCCGGACTGGAAGGGGGGGGAAGTGTCCGGACTGGAAGGGGGGGGAAGTGTCCGGACTGGAAGGGGGGGGAAGTGTCCGGACTGGAAGGGGGGGGAAGTGTCCGGACTGGAAGGGGGGGAAGTGTCCGGACTGGAAGGGGGGGGGGGGGGAAAGTGTCCGGACTGGAAGGGGGGGGGGAAGTGTCCGGACTGGAAGGGGGGGGAAGTGTCCGGACTGGAAGGGGGGAAAGTGTCCAGACTGGAAGGGGGGAAAGTGTCCGGACTGGAAGGGGGGAAAGTGTCCGGACTGGAAGGGGGGAAAGTGTCCGGACTGGAAGGGGGGGAAAGTGTCCGGACTGGAAGGGGGGGGGAAGTGTCCGGACTGGAAGGGGGGGGAAGTGTCCGGACTGGAAGGGGGGGGGAAGTGTCCGGACTGGAAGGGGGGGGAAGTGTCCGGACTGGAAGGGGGGGGAAGTGTCCGGACTGGAAGGGGGGGGAAGTGTCCGGACTGGAAGGGGGGGGAAGTGTCCGGACTGGAAGGGGGGGGAAGTGTCCGGACTGGAAGGGGGGAAAGTGTCCGGACTGGAAGGGGGGAAAGTGTCCGGACTGGAAGGGGGGGAAAGTGTCCGGACTGGAAGGGGGGGGGGAAGTGTCCGGACTGGAAGGGGGGGGGAAGTGTCCGGACTGGAAGGGGGGGAAGTGTCCGGACTGGAAGGGGGGGGGAAGTGTCCGGACTGGAAGGGGGGGGAAGTGTCCGGACTGGAAGGGGGGGGAAGTGTCCGGACTGGAAGGGGGGGGAAGTGTCCGGACTGGAAGGGGGGGGAAGTGTCCGGACTGGAAGGGGGGGAAGTGTCCGGACTGGAAGGGGGGGGGGGGGGAAAGTGTCCGGACTGGAAGGGGGGGGGGGAAGTGTCCGGACTGGAAGGGGGGGGAAGTGTCCGGACTGGAAGGGGGGAAAGTGTCCAGACTGGAAGGGGGGAAAGTGTCCGGGACTGGAAGGGGGGAAAGTGTCCGGACTGGAAGGGGGGAAAGTGTCCGGACTGGAAGGGGGGGAAAGTGTCCGGACTGGAAGGGGGGGGGAAGTGTCCGGACTGGAAGGGGGGGGAAGTGTCCGGACTGGAAGGGGGGGGGAAGTGTCCGGACTGGAAGGGGGGGGAAGTGTCCGGACTGGAAGGGGGGGGAAGTGTCCGGACTGGAAGGGGGGGGAAGTGTCCGGACTGGAAGGGGGGAAAGTGTCCGGACTGGAAGGGGGGGGGGGGAAGTGTCCGGACTGGAAGGGGGGGGAAAGTGTCTGGACTGGAAGGGGGGGAAGTGTCCGGACTGGAAGGGGGGGAAGTGTCCGGACTGGAAGGGGGGGGAAGTGCCCGGACTGGAAGGGGGGGGGGGAAGTGTCCAGACTGGAAGGGGTCCTGTCTTGAAGTGGTTAATACACAGGTGCACTTCGGTTTTCATAATTTTCGGTTTACAAATGCACATCCATTGACAATGACGTTTCGGTTTACCATTTTTTTCGCAATACGAACGGATTAATTGGTTTTCGATGCATTTACACATTGTTTTTTAGTCATCTCACTGGACAGTATTTATACCTTTAATGTGCACTTTATAAAGAGTTTTGAACAGATAAAAGACTTTTTTTTACTTTTTTCTGACCTCCGGAACGGATGAATTGGTTTTCAATGCATTTCTACGGGAAACCACGTTTCAGTTTATAAATTGTTTTTGGAATACGAAAAGTCGCGCAGAACGCATTAAATTCGTACACCGAGGTGCGCCTGTATTCTGGTCTCGCTCTCTAAGTGTAGGAACGCAGATCTTCCCATCCCCGCTGCTGATTCCTGAGCAGATGAAAGGGGCACCTCGATGATATTTCAGTGATGTGACAAGTTATTGGCTGTCTTTGCGGTTCCAGCGGTGAGGCCGCCGTGTCGCATGTCCTGCCCAGCCTGGAGTCTTCCATCCTAAAAACTAAACTAAAAATTCACAGTAAGAAAGGGGGACCTCCTAATAATGGCCACGGGGGGGAGGGGGGGGGGTGAGCGGACCCTCCAACACATCATAATATAGAAGAATCCATTAAGTAGCTGAGCTTTGCAGACGGTAACAGGATTTCAGGTCGGGGTATCTGGCAGTGTTCTGATACACAGAGTCGGGGGAGGGGAGGCGCACTCACCTATTGGATTAGCAGGCAACGAGTCGTCTCGGAGATTCTCATCCCATTCGTGCAGCTGACGCTTTACCCGCTCCATCAGAGAGTCCTGGAGACGGACAACAACGTGTCACCATATCATTTCATATTGACATTTATAGTAAGTCGCACATCGGGACATTCTTTACATCTTTCCTTTTAGTTATTGTTACATTTGTACCAAATCCTCCCATGTTGGAACAGATTCCCTGAAAACAACATCTCCCCAATATAGCCCCCTGAAGCTGCAAAAGCTAAGGCGAACCTGCGCTTATTTCTTATCTAAAAGACTTCAATCATCATCGATCCCTTCTCCTCCTGATCCATACTGTCAATGGCCGGCCTCTCACAGCTAAAATCTGCAGCACCCAGCAGGGATGCATATCTAAAGGGATGCTGGGGATGTGTTCTTTCATATAATGTTGGAAGTAGGGATTTTTACAGGAGGAAGATTATATATATATATATATATATATATATATATAAGCAATGGGTGGTCCGATCGATCCGCCCAAGTGAATTGTCAGACATGTCCATTTACATCCGCCTCCCTATAGACAGCAATGGGTGGTCCGATCGGGCCGCCCTTGTGAATAGGATCGGATGTAGGCGGGTGTCAGCGGTCACATGTCCATTTACATCCGCCTCCCTATAGACAGCAATGGGTGGTCCGATCGGTGCCCCCGTGTGAAATGGATGGGATGTAGGCGGGGTCAGCGGTCACATGACCATTTATATCTGCCTCCCTATAGATAGCAACTGGTGGTCCGATCGGTCCACCTGTGTGAATTGGATGGGATGTAGGCGGGGTCAGCAGACACATGTCCATTTACATCCGCCTCCCTACAGACAGCAATGGGTGGTCTGATAGGTCCACCTGTGTGAATGGGATTGGATGTAGGCGGGGCTCAGTGGTCACATGTCCATTTACACCCGCCTCCCTATGTTCAGCAATGGGTGGTCCGATCGGTGCACCCGTGTGAATGGGATCAGATGTAGGCGGGGCTCAGTGGTCACATGTCCATTTACACCCGCCTCCCTATATTCAGCAATGGGTGGTCCGATTGGTGCGCCCATGTGAGGGGGGTCTAAGGTTAGGGTCACACCTGTGCGGCCACGCGGGCTGCGATTTGCGCAGACACGAGAACCCGTTCATTAGAATGGCCTGGCGGGACACACAGGAGAGTCCCTACACTCTGAAGTCGCAGCCCAGGTCCCCGGTACAGATGCGATTTCCTTCGTGGACGGCGTGCTATTGGGATTATCGGCACCCCCCTGCGGGTCCTGCATTTCCCTGTGTGGGTGGTTGCGGCTGCTGGTATTTGTGTGGGCCCCGCAGCGGCACCACCCGCACACATGTGAACCGAGCCTAAAGCAGTCATGATGACCGGCACACGTGATCCATGTCTGGTGTCTGCGATACTCACAGCGTCATACAAAGCGTAGAGCCAGCAAGGCCAGGAGGTGAGATTGGCACCATAGAACTTTCTCTGCGGGAAGAAGGGAGAAGAAATTATAACCTGAGAAGGAGAACAGAATGTCTTCTATATATTACCGCCCCTCTCCAGGCATAACATGGACCCCCTCCCCCCGCTGCAGATTCAGCAGCTGAAAGGATACAGCCCATATTATAGGAGCGTCAGCACACACACTATCGACACAATCCCAGACCCCACCAACATGGGCCATGGTGTTCTGTTACTGTCTACTTCTCACCACTTCACAGCTCTGAGGAACGTTCATTAACCTAAAATCAACGGGATGACAAAATAATAAACACACAATATATATATATATATACACACTGCTCAAAAAAATGAAAGGAGACGAGAGCACGGAGGAGATTCCAGGAGACGAGAGCATGGAGGAGATTCCAGGAGACAAGAGCACGGAGGAGATTCCAGGAGATGGGAACACGGAGGAGATTCCAGGAGACAAGAGCACGGAGGAGATTCCAGGAGACGAGAGCATGGAGGAGATTCCAGGAGACGAGAGCACGGAGGAGATTCCGGGAGACGAGAGCACGGCGGAGATTCCGGGAGACAAGGGCACGGAGGAGATTCCAGGAGACAAGAGCACGGAGGAGATTCCAGGAGACAAGAGCACGGAGGGGATTCCAGGAGACAAGAGCACGGAGGAGATCCCAGGAGACGAGAGCATGGAGGAGATTCCAGGAGACGAGAGCACGGAGGAGATTCCAGGAGACGAGAGCATGGGAGGAGATTCCAGGAGACGAGAGCACGGAGGAGATTCCGGGAGACGAGAGCACGGCGGAGATTCCGGGAGACAAGGGCACGGAGGAGATTCCAGGAGACAAGAGCACGGAGGGGATTCCAGGAGACAAGAGCACGGAGGGGATTCCAGGAGACGAGAGTATGGAGGAGATTCCAGGAGACAAGAGCATGGAGGAGGTTCCAGGACATGAGGGCATGGAGGAGATTCCAGGAGACAAGAGCACGGAGGGGATTCCAGGAGACAAGAGCACGGAGGGGATTCCAGGAGACAAGAGCACGGAGGGGATTCCAGGAGACGAGAGTATGGAGGAGGTTCCAGGACATGAGGGCATGGAGGAGATTCCAGGAGACGAGAGCACGGAAGAGATTCCAGGAGACGAGAGCACGGAGGAGATCCCAGGAGACGAGAGCACGGAGGAGATCCCAGGAGACGAGAGCACGGAGGAGATCCCAGGAGACGAGAGCACGGAGGAGATCCCAGGAGACGAGAGCACGGAGGAGATCCCAGGAGACGAGAGCACGGAGGAGATCCCAGGAGACGAGAGCACGGAGGAGATCCCAGGAGACGAGAGCACGGAGGAGATTCCAGGAGACGAGAGCATGGGAGGAGATTCCAGGAGACGAGAGCACGGAGGAGATTCCGGGAGACGAGAGCACGGCGGAGATTCCGGGAGACAAGGGCACGGAGGAGATTCCAGGAGACGAGAGCATGGAGGAGATTTTAGGAGACGAGAGCACGGAGGAGATTCCAGGAGACAAGGGCACGGAGGAGATTCCAGGAGACAAGAGCACGGAGGAGATTCCAGGAGACAAGAGCACGGAGGAGATTCCAGGAGACAAGAACACAGAGGAGATTCCAGGAGACAGGCAGTTCCTCTAGGAGAGCTGGACAGGGCCGTAGAAGGTCCTTAACCCATCAGCAGGACTGGTATCTGCTCCTTTGTACAAGGAGGACCAGGATGAGCCCTGCCAGAGCCCTACAAAATGACCTCCAGCAGGCCACTGGTGTGAATGTCTCTGACCAAACAATCAGAAACAGACTTCATGAGGGTGGCCTGAGGGCCCGACGTCCTCTAGTGGGCCCTGTGCTCACTGCACGACACCATAGAGCTGGATTGGCATTGGCCATTGAACCCCAGAATTAGCAGGTCCACCACTGGCACCCTGTGCTTTTCACAGATTAGAGCAGGTTCCCCCTGAGCACATGTGACAGACGTGAAAGGGTCTGGAGAAGCCGTGGAGAATGTTCTGCTGCCTGTAACATGGTTCAGCATGACCGTTCTGGTGGTGGGTCAGTGATGGTCTGGGAAGGCATCCCCATGGAGGGACGCACAGACCTCTACAGGCTAGATAATGGCCCCCTGACTGCCATTAGGTATGGGGATGAAATCCTTGGACCCATTGTCAGACCCTGCGGTGGGTCCTGGGTTCCTCCTGGTGCGGTGGGTCCTGGGTTACTCTTGGCGCGGTGGGTCCTGAGTTCCTCCTGGCGCGGGGGGTTCCGGGTTCCTCCTGGCGCGGGGGGTTCCGGGTTCCTCCTGGTGCGGTGGGTCCTGGGTTACTCTTGGCGCGGTGGGTCCTGAGTTCCTCCTGGCGCGGGGGGTTCCGGGTTCCTCCTGGTGCGGTGGGTCCTGGGTTACTCTTGGCGCGGTGGGTCCTGAGTTCCTCCTGGCGCGGGGGGTTCCGGGTTCCTCCTGGCGCTGTGGGTCCTGGGTTCCTCCTGGTGTGGTGGGTCCTGGGTTCCTCCTATTGTAGTGGGTCCTGGGTTCCTCCTGGTGCGGTGGATCCGGGGTACCTCCTGGTGCACCACAATGCTCGGCCTCATGTGGGGAGAGTATGCAGGCAGTTCCTGGAGGATGAAGGAATTGATACCATTGAATGGCCCCCACACTCACCTGACCTAAATCCAATAGAACTCCTCCGGGATGTCATGTTTCAGTCCATCCGACGCCGCCAGTTTGCACCTCAGACTGTTCAGGAGCTCAGTGATGCCCTGGTCCAGATCTGGGAGGAAATCCCCCAGGACACCATCCGTGGTCTCATTAGGACCTTCCCACGACGTTGT
This sequence comes from Staurois parvus, assembly GCF_062004578.1. Lineage (NCBI taxonomy): Eukaryota > Metazoa > Chordata > Amphibia > Anura > Ranidae > Staurois > Staurois parvus. The sequence continues at coordinate 82,994 of NW_028319025.1, forward strand.
CAGGCATATATACAAGCATGTGGGGGCCACACAGACTATTGAGGACCATTCTGAGTTGCTGCAATGACATTTCACCAACATGGACTCGCCTGCTGCATCATTTCTTCATTCTGATTTTTGGGGTGTCTGTGAATTCAGTCCTCTGTAGGTCAATCATTTCCATCCAATGATGGGGCGTCCTTACGTTCCTCACCCATCCCCCATCCATGTCAGTATAGAGATCCAGCAGGAGATTCCTCCCCATTGGGATCTGATGGGTTCCGTCTTCCTCTCATTTTTTTTGAGCCGTGTATACACACACATATATATATTATTATTATTATACAGTATTTATAAAGCGCCAATAGTTGGCTCAGCGCTGTACATTACAGAGGGGACAGAACATGTGACAGAACAATACCAATACAATGTGATACATGAGGGGATCGAGGGCCCTGATCCTGGGAGCTTACAATCTAGGAGGGAGGGGATGGTGGTACAGGAGGAGATAGCTGTGGGGGATGGGGTGGTAGGAAGAGTGGAGGAGATCGGTCAAGTTAGCAGGGGGTGGGGTAGGCTTCCCTGAAGAGGTGGGTTTTCAGGGTGCGCCTAAAATATATATATATATATACACACACACACACACATATATATATATATACACACACATATATATATATATACACACACACACACATATATACAGTCATGGCCGAAATTGTTGGCACCCTTGATATTTTTCCTGAAAATCAAGTATTTCACACAAAAAAGGTATTGCATTAACACATGTTTTGCTATACACATGTTTATTCCCTTTGTATGTATTGGAACAAATATAAAACAGAGGCAGAAAAGCAAATATGACATAATGTCACACAAAACCCCAAAAATGGGCTGGACAAAAGTATTGGCACCCTTAACTTAATATTTGGTTGCACACCCTTTGGAAAACATAACTGAAATCAGTCGCTTCCTATAACCATCAATAAGCTTCTGACACCTCTCACCCGGAATTTTGGACCACTCTTCCTTTGCAAACAGCTCCAGGTCTCTCTTATTGGAAGGACACCTTTTCCCAACAGCAATTTTAAGATCTCTCCACAGGTGTTCAATGGGATTTAGATCTGGGCTCATTGCTGGCCACTTCAGAACTCTCCAGCGCTTCTTTGCCATCCATTTCTGAGTGCTTTTTGACGTATGTTTGGGGTCATTGTCCTGCTGGAAGACCCAGGATCTTGGACGCAAACCCAGCTTTCTGACACTGGGCCCTACAGTGCGACCCAAAATCCTTTGGTAATCCTCAGATTTCATGATGCCTTGCACACAGTCAAGGCACCCAGTGCCAGAGGCAGCAAAACAACCCCAAAACATCATTGAACCTCCACCATATTTTACCGTAGGTACTGTGTTTTGTTCTTTGTAGGCCTCATTCCGTTTTCGGTAAACAGTAGAATGATGTGCTTTACCGAAAAGCTCTATCTTGGTCTCATCTGTCCACAAGACGTTTTCCCAGAAGGCTTTTGGCTTACTCAAGTACATTTTGGCAAACTGTAGTCTTGCTTTTTTATGTCTCTGTGTCAGCAGTGGGGTCCTCCTGGGTCTCCTGCCATAGCGTTTCATTTCATTTAAATGTCGACGGATAGTTCGCGCTGACACTGATGCTCCCTGAGCCTGCAGGACAGCTTGAATGTCTTTGGAACATGTTTGGGGCTGCTTATCCACCATCCGGACTATTCTGCGTTGCAATCTTTCATCAATTTTCCTCATCCGTCCACGACCAGGGAGATTAGCTACAGTGCCATGGGTTGCAAACTTCTTGATAATGTTGCGCACTGTGGACAAAGGCAAATCTAGTTCTCTGGAGATGGA
>NW_028319026.1:0-61747 GCF_062004578.1 Staurois parvus
GGGATTCAACCCATGTATGGCCTGCATTAGGCTCTCTTGGATGTCAACTCCTTGGCTCCGGCAGTATGCAAACAAAGCGGCCTTTCAGCAGCCTCTTTGTGCACCCAATGTAAACATGTGCAGAGAGCACACAACCCTGCGTGCTCCCGGCACATTTACCAGAGCCTCACGGAAAGGTAAGTAGCGAGCGGGAGCTTTTTGATCATGTGACCGCTGTGGCAGCCACATGACCCATCGAGTTTGCCAACCCTGCTCTAAACACAGCAAAAAAGGAAACAGATGCCAAATGCAACCTGCTGAAGCTCCTGATCCGCTACAACAAAATCTTCCCGTGTTGTACAGAAGTGCCAATCATGACTCATCATCAATCATGTCATCTCCAAACACGGAAAGGTTTCTTCACAGTAAGAGCTGTGAGAATGTGGAATAGACTCCCTCAAGAGTTGGTTGTGGCCAGCTCAGTGGATTGCTGTAGGAAAGTCCTGGATTCTTTCTTGGATACACAGAATATAACATTTATAGGAAAAGTTGATCCAGAGAATATCCGATTGCCTCTCGGGGGATCAGGAAGGAATTGTTTTCCCTGCAGGAGCAAACTGGATCATCGTAATCTTGATGAATTCTCTGGATCAACTGTGGGTGTAGGATTATAACTTTTTTTTTTTTTTTAATGGCTGAACTGGATGGACTTTTTCGTTTTTTTTTGCAGCCAGACTAACTATGTAACTATGACCAATCTTGCTGCTTCCCGACAACCCTCAGCCTCTCCTGAAATGAATGCAGAGGCTCTCGTATCTTACCGCAGATCAGCTCCACTTGCTGGACGCGGTTCATGCTGCTGAGTGCCGTCATCAAAGGGTCTCTGGCCTCTTGCTCCTCCGACTTCCCTTTATTTTCATAAGCCTGAACTGTGTCACATTCATCCAACAGGAACAGCACGTCCAAATCTGTGTACAATTTCTGGGGAGAAGAAAGACCCATACAGGCAAGTCAGTATCGTTACCGCCATCTGATCCACACAGATCTTTGCCAGGTACATCGTGACTACTTAATGCCATAAGTCACCCTGGAACCAAAACAATGCAAAACTGACAAGACGGTTCATATCCTCTTAACTCTCTGGCAGAAGGTCACGGGATACCAGTAATCTCATACTCAGTCACTTGCAGACCAGCGACGTGCGCATTGCTGGACTTCAAGTGGTTGTACCAGGATGATGCCCCAGAACTTTTTTTTTTTTTTTGTTCAAGCCGGTGAGCTGTTCTCTTGTAAAAGCAATCAGAGTGGCTAACTAGCCGCTCAATTGCTTTCACAAGCGATGAGATGGGATGGCATGGGATGAGATGGGATGGCATGGGATGAGATGGCATGAGCTGGGATGAGATGAGATGGGATGGCATGAGATGGGAAAAGATGGCATGAGCTGGGCTGGGATGAAATGGCATGAGCTGGGATGAGATGAGATGGCATGAGCTGGGATGAGATGAGATGGCATGAGCTGGGATGAGATGAGATGAGATGGCATGAGCTGGGATGAGATGAGATGGCATGAGCTGGGATGAGATGAGATGGCATGAGCTGGGATGAGATGGCATGAGCTGGGATGAGATGGCATGAGCTGGGATGAGATGGCATGAGCTGGGATGAGATGGCATGAGCTGGGATGAGATGGCATGAGCTGGGATGAGATGGCATGAGCTGGGATGAGATGGCATGAGCTGGGATGAGATGGGATGAGCTGGGATGAGATGGCATGAGCTGGCATGGGATGGGATGAGATGAAATGGGATGGCATGAGATGGGATGGGATGAGATGGGATGGCATGAGATGGGATGGGATGAGCTGGGATGGGATGAGCTGGGAAGAAATGAGATGGGATGGCATGAGATGGGATGGCATGAGATGGGATGGCATGAGCTGGGATGGCATGAGCTGGGATGGCATGAGCTGGGATGGCATGAGATGGGATGGCATGAGATGGGATGGCATGAGATGGGATGGCATGAGATGGGATGGCATGAGATGGGATGGCATGAGATGGGATGGCATGGCATGAGATGGATGGCATGGCATGAGATGGGATGGCATGAGATGGGATGGCATGAGATGGGATGGCATGAGATGGGATGGCATGAGATGGGAAGGCATGAGATGGGAAGGCATGAGATGGGATGGCATGAGATGGGATGGCATGAGATGGGATGAGATGAAATGGGATGGAATGGCATGAGATGGGATGGCATGAGATGGGATGGCATGAGCTAGGATGAGATGAGATGAAATGGGATGGAATGGCATGAGATGAGATGGCATGAGACGGGAAGGCATGAGACGGGAAGGCATGAGACGGGAAGGCATGAGACGGGATTCCCCCCCCACACCTTCCGCCACTCTCGGAATCTTCCGTCCCAGCAGAAGACCCGAGCAACCACCCGGCACATCCACCAGCTGGCCGGACAGCTGAACAAAGCCAGCATCAGATTTGATCGGCTCTCCGATGACCCGACATCACTTCCAGTTTACTCAGAACTAAACGGCGCCATTTTTAAGAAAAATTAAAAGTATTCAAAAACAGCGATCTTGATGAGTTGAATGTTTTTAAGTGCAGAAGAGGGATCTGGGGTCTCACAGACTTAGACTTTCCATAAAGGAGTACCTGTCACTGCCTATTTCTGTCACAAGGGAGGTTTACATTCCTTTGTGACAGCAATAAAAGTGATGAAAAAAACAAAACAAAAACAAACAGTAAAAAAATAAAATAAATTAATTGAAAAAAAAAAATAATAAGTGCCCATGTCCCCCTGTGCTCGCACATCGATCCCGCATGCAAGCAAACCGAGATTGTCCCACATGTGAGGTACCACCGCAAATGTCAGATTGTGGGCAGTAGCGCTAGACCTCCTCTAAAGTAGTAATCTGTAAGGGCTTTTAAAAGCGTCAGCAAAATTTACATCGTTTGTCACCACTGCATGGGTGTGCGCTATTTTAAAGCATGTTTGGCATCCATTTATTCAGCATAACAGATTTTATAATTTACACACATAAAAAAAAAAAAAAAAAAAGTAGTGTCTTGTGTTTTTTTGCATTAAAATAAAAAAAATAAAAAAAAAAGTATTTTTTCCCCAAAGAAATTGCGTTTGAAAAGCCACTGCACAAATACTGACATAAAAACTTGCAAAGCCCACTATTTTACTCTCCAGGACCTCCGCTTTAAAAAATATATATATGTTTGGGGTTCTAACTAATAATAATAATTCTAAAAAAAAAATAGAATTTACATATTAAAAAGAAAAAAAAATTGAGAAAGAGACCTGGAAGTCAAGAAACCCCAGCTGAGACAAATTAGTGATGACAACCATACATTTTTTTTTTTTTTTCAGCATTCAGGGTGCATCTATAAGACATTTGGGTATACCATGCATTCAGCACATCTGCAGAGTTGACTGCGCCAGTTGTTTGGCCAGTAGGTGGCAGTGTTGGTGGCGGGCCCCTGGACCTTTCCGTATTCTTCAAGTCTGCACACAATGTGGGGTTTTATTCCCGTCTTTGAAGCCTGAGACGTTTCCCCGTTACAATATTTCTGGAAAGAAAAAGAATAAAGCCGATAAACCAAACCGAACACACCAGCTCCTGTGTATAAAAATCTGCAGATCGGTTGCTGTTTTCAGTGCTGATTTCTTGGCATCATAAGATCTCAGTAAAGAAGGTAATTGTGCTCCTTTAGCGGGTATTTAACCGCTTCCTGTTTGCCCTATAGCAGTAATATTGCTATAGGGCGGCACGGGTGCGCAAAATCACATTTTATATACACATATACATACACACACACACATATACATATATATATACACACACACACATATACATACATACATACACACACACATATATATACACATACACACATATATATACACACACACATATATATATACACATATATATATACACATATATATATACACATATATATATACACACATATATACACACATATATACACACATATATATATATATATATATATATATATATATATATATATATATATATATATATACATACATACACACACACATACATATAAACACACATACACACATACACACATATATATATACACATATACACACACACATATATACACATATATATACATACACATATACACACACATATATACACACACACACACACACACGTGATTTTGCATTTCCGGGTAGGCGGCGCACGTGTGCAGCACGCCCTACCCGCGGGCCTCGGCTGTCAATCACCAGGTCCCAGCCAGTGATTTCTCGCTGGCACCCGGTGATTGAGGAGCATTACTGACAGAGGGAGAGAACTGTATTGCATGCATGCAAAAAAAAAATCAGATTTAAAAAAAATATATATATATTTTTAAAAATGAATATATTTTAAAAAAATTATTTTTAAAAAAAACACATTTTTTTTTAAAATACATTCTGATTTTTTTTTTTAACCTATAAAAAAGTAATTTTAACATATATTTGTAAATGCATTCCAAAAATGGAGATTTGTATTTTCAAAGACATACAGAATAGTTGAATTGTATTTTTTAAAATATTTTTCATATATTTTGTAATAAAAACGCATTTCAACATGATACACACACATACATCATATGTACACACATTTTTTTTTTTTTTAATATATTGAATATGTCCAAAATTGTAGTATTTCAAATATATGGCAATTTGTTTGGGAATAATATTTTTAAAATATATTTTTCTTCCATAATGAGATAAGTCGCTGATTGCCATCGTTACTAGTGAAAAAAAAATTACTATTATTATCATTATTATAATACAGTATTTATAAAGCGCCAGCAGTTCGCTCAGCGCTGTACATTACAATGGGGGACAGAACATGCGACAGAACAACAACAATACAATGCAATACACGAGGGGTTCGAGGGCCCTGCTCCTTGGAGCTTACAATCTAGGAGAAATCCCAGTATATATACACACACCGCTATTTGGAAACGCTATAACTTCCACGCAAACCAATTAATTTACATGTATTGGGATTTTTTTTTTTTTGCAAAGGCATGATGCAGAATACATTTTGGCCTAAATTTATGACGAAATTTGATTTAAACATTTTTTTACTGGACATGTTTAATAGCAAAATGTCAAAAATGTTGTTTTCTTTCCTCAAAATATAGTTTTTTTTTTCTAGTGTAAGAAAAAAAAAAAAACGCAAAGGCAATCAAATACCACGGAAAAAAAGCTCTATTTGTGGGAAAAAAGGGCGTAAATTTCATTTGGGTGCAGTGTTGCATGACCGCGCAATTGTCAGTTAAAGCAACGCAGCGCCAGAATGCAAAAAATGGCCTGGTCAGGAAGGGGGGGGGGGTAAATCCTCTGGAGGGCGAGGGGTTAAATGTTAAAGTCCCAACTCCAGCCAAAAGTTACGTTTTGGACTGAGCGTGGAAGCTTTAGAACCTCAGTTGACATTTTACTTTGGCCGGTGTCCCCATTTAGGAGAGTTCCCTTCATTTCCTGTCCCAGTGACACAGGCAAGAAGATAGAGGAATAAGGAATAGGAAGCGATAGGAAACAGGAAATCTTATCAATGTGGTCATAAATGTTGAGGTCTGATCACACCGACCAATCCTCATGCTTGTAGGCATTCCGAGATTAGCCTGCTTAGAGGAAGAAGAGACTGCTGAAGGCTGGGAATACCTGATCGCCGCTGGCGCTGGTAGATGGACAGCTTGGCTTCTCTTCCTCCTTTATGTCCTCCTTCACCTCAGGCAGCTTTGATATTTCCACCTTCACTTCTTCACTTTTTACTGTTGGCCCATTCTGATTGCCGGCCGTTTCTGTAGGACAGTCATCAACTTTAACCTCTTCATGATCTGTTTCTGCTTTGGTAATCTTGGTGACACCAGGAACTGCAAGCAAACACAAGATATTCATTGGATGCAGCCTATCCATTTACTAGAGACCGGGGAGCCTATCCATTCACTTCACTAGAGCCCGGGGAGCCTATCCATTCACTTCACTAGAGACCGGGGAGCCTATCCATTCACTTCACTAGAGCCCGGGGAGCCTATCCATTCACTTCACTAGAGCCCGGGGAGCCTATCCATTCACTTCACTACGGACCGGGGAGCCTATCCATTCACTTCACTACGGACCGGGGAGCCTATCCACTCACTAGAGACCGGGGAGCCTATCCATTCACTAGACATCATTAAGCATGCAGCCTATCCATTCCCTAGAGGGCGGTGACATCACTGAGAACGCAGCCTATCCATTCCCTAGAGGGCGGTGACATCACTGAGAACGCAGCCTATCCATTCCCTAGAGGGCGGTGACATCACTGAGAACGCAGCCTATCCATTCCCTAGAGGGCGGTGACATCACTGAGAACGCAGCCTATCCATTCACTAGAGAGAGTGGTGACATCACTGAGAACACAGCCTATCCATTCACTAGAGAGTGGTGACATCACTGAGAACGCAGCCTATCCATTCACTAGAGAGTGGTGACATCACTGAGAACGCAGCCTATCCATTCACTAGAGGGCGGTGACATCACTGAGAACGCAGCCTATCCATTCCCTAGAGAGCGGTGACATCACTGAGAACGCAGCCTATCCATTCACTAGAGAGAGTGGTGACATCACTGAGAATGCAGCCTATCCATTCACTAGAGAGCGGTGACATCACTGAGAACGCAGCCTATCCATTCACTAGAGAGCGGTGACATCACTGAGAACGCAGCCTATCCATTCACTAGAGAGTGGTGACATCACTGAGAACGCAGCCTATCCATTCACTAGAGAGTGGTGACATCACTGAGAACGCAGCCTATCCATTCACTAGAGAGTGGTGACATCACTACGGTATGATGAGGTTCTTACCTCCTATCTTGGCAGAGTAGGCCCAAAGAAATGAACAGCGATCCATACAGCCCTGACACACCATCTCCTGAAACTCCACATTCTCTGGTGGAACTGCCCCTAAGTGCTGCAACAAAGAAAAATCAAGTTTAAGCCCTTCTTATAAAAAGAAATTTAAAAAAAAAAAAAAAACCTACACATAAAACAAAAAACACACAAACACTAAAAACACAATAAGAAAACAAATAACAAAACAAAAACAGACAATAAAAAAAAACAACCACACAAATAAAAAAAAAACAAAAAAAAAAAACCACACACCTTTTTAAAATTATTTTAGCTGGAAAGGCAGTACACAGTCCTCTAAAATGTGTGATTCAAAGCGTAATATTACAAAAAAAAAAAAAAAAAAAAAAAAAAAAAAAAGAAAACAACCCCCCCCCCCTCAAAAAAAAAAAAAAAAAAAAAAAATCAGCACTTACCCGGCCATGAAACCAGTCCTCACACACTATACACTGGATCATCTCATCTGGGGTCTATAGGAGACAAAAATGGATAATATAAATTCTGGTACTTTTAGTGCAGAACCGCCCCTGATAATTGACATAACTACAGATATTAAATGGCAAAAAAAAAAATATTTAATAATTTAAAATACACAACATATTATACTTATGTGCTCTGTGCAGTGGTTTGGCACAGAGCAGCCCCGATCCTTCTCTTCTCGGATCCCCCACTGGCGCTCCTGGCCCCTCTCTCCTGCCAAGTGCCCCGAGAGAAAGCAACTTGCTATAGGGAACCCAAGCAGGTTCAATCCCGAGCCGCTGCGTGTCCATTCACACAAAGAGCTGTGACTCCGCCTTGCCCCTTCTCTCTCTCTCTCATGGGCTCACTGGCTATGATTAACAGCTCCCACTGCTGTCTCAGCCAATGAGTAGGGAGAGTCTCCGGAGAGCCGAGGCTCTCATGCACATTGATGGCGCTCGGGTAGTTGGAGGGGGCTGCCGTACACAGAAGGTTTTCTACCTTCATGAATAGAATGCATGAAAGTAAAAATCCTTCCACCTTTACAACCACTTTGAAACGGAACTCCAGGATTCTTTAAAAATATTTTCTAAAATGTTATTCCTTGAGCACAGGAAAAACACAATTTTTTTCCTACTTTTGCTAAAAAAATCAAGCTTTTAAAATCCCATGATGTCATCACTGCTAATAATACAATGCAGGAATATGCGTCCGCTGAGAGGCGGTATCATTGAGGTGGGCGGTGTCACATTCTGTGCCTATTTCGGGCACCTCCGTGAAGCCCCGTGGTGCTCTGGGACATTACAAAACAGTCGGCAACTGCCCCGATCTACAGCCGACCTTTGCAGCAAGGATCGCATGGAAGGGAAATTCAAAGAAATTCCCAGCTCACTTACCAACCAGCCTGCAACCAACAGAATTGTCCTAACCGTTACCGTAAAAACGGGATTTCAACCATGTGGTTTCCCAAGTGTATTCGATCCTTCTTTGCGCATCATCCCCCGATCGTCCTTCTACCCATGCCTGGGAGGTAGATCTACAACTCCAATAGATTGGCAAAAATGCTTCATCCTGACCCACGTGTTATCCCCGGCTTCCAAAACTCAGGAAAAAGGCTTCAAACTGCCAACCAGATGGTATAGATGCCCATCGCTTCGATCCTTCAATCCCCGACGTTTGCTGGCATTGTCAAAGCTCACGCGGTACCATACTTCATATCTGTTGGTCCTGTCCACCTGTCCGGAAAGTCTGGCAATTTATTTTTGGCCTGTATTGTAAACTGATGACAACTTCAGTTCTTCCATCCCCGGAGCTGGCTCTTCTTTCTCTACTACCTGGATGAATCAAATCAGTGAAAACAAGATCTCGAGACCACTGGTGGCCACTACCCGGGCAGTTATCAACCGTCACTGGAAGTCCACTTCTGTGCCCTCCTTGGGAGAATGGGTTAATGAGCTGGACTCTATCCATGTCCTTGAACGTCAGTTGGCACGGGAATCGGAAAAAATGGATCTGTTCTCTTCTATCTGGACCCCTTGGAAAACGGCTTCAAACTGCCAACCAGATGGTACAGATGCCCATCGCTTCTTCACCGCTTCGACCCTTCAATCCCCGACATTTGCGAAGCTCAGGGGGTACCATACTTCATATCTGGTGGTCCTGTCCGCCTGTCCGGAAAGTCTGGCAATCTTTTTTTTGGCCTGTATTGTAAACTGATGATAACATCGGTTCTTTCACCCCCGGAGCTGGCTCTTCTTTACTACCTGGATCAATCAAATCAGTGAAAACGAGATATCTTGAGACCACTGGTGGCCACTACCCGGGCAGTTATCCCCCGCCACTGGAAGTCCACTTCTGTGCCCTCCTTGGGAGAATGGGTTAATGAGTTGGACTCCATGTCCTTGAACGTCTGTTGGCGCGGGAATCAGAAAAAATGGATCTGTTCTCTTCTATCTGGACCCCTTGGACCTTGTTCCACTACTCCTCCGAATTTCATTCCTGGGCTGCCGGTGGAGCGGACCCCTCTCTGGTGTAGCAGGTATGCCATCCCTGATCACCCTTTTTTTTTTTATTGCTCCGTACTAGTCCCCCCCCCTTTTTTTTCCTCCCTTTTATTCTTCTCCCTTCTTTTCCTCCTCGACACGCCCTCTGTTAGCCGACCATTTCCTCCAATCTTTAGAATATTATTGAATATATTCTGAAATGTGTTCCCGCACTATACACCCCTTGTCCCCTAGGCCTTGGCGCCCGGGGCTATGCCTTTGTTATTGTTGTGGTTACTCTTCATGTTGGACTGATACGCATTTCGCCAATCTGACTCAATGTATCTTGTGTGTGTCATAGGGCTCATGTACACGGGGCGTTTGGAAAACTCTTCTGAACGATGGAAACTGACAGCTTGAAAGCGTAGGTTATAAAAACGTCAGTTTATCCGCCTTTGCATACCGTGTTTATACACGTTTGCGCTTACAAGCGTTTTTAGCAGGAGGCCCTCCCAAATGCCCAGAAAAATACCGTATTTTCCGGCGTATAAGACTACTGTTTACCCCTTGAAAATCTTCCCGAAAGTCGGGGGTCGTCTTATACGCCGGTATACGGCATACTGACACTAAGTACAGGGCTGGGCAGGGGCTGCTTTCTCTTACCTGGCTCCGGTCCCACGATGATCCGGTCCAGGAAGCGCAGCTGCTCCTTCATTCGGTTCGGCCACTGGATGTTCGGCTCCGCCTCCTCACCGGTGATTGGCCGCCAGAACTGTAGCTCAGGAAAGGCACACAGGCGGCCAATCACCGGCGAGGAGGTGGAGCCGAGCGGCCCCGCGAAACTCGAGTGAAGGAGCGGCCGGTAAGTGTGCAGTCCAGAGGTGCTGCTGCAACCACATATGCTGGCTGCAGCAGCACCATACTAGAAGAGGGGCCAGCAAGTGTCATTGGTAGGAATAGTGCCCCATCATTGGTGTCACTGATACCAACGATGGGGCACTATTCCCCCCCCCCCCCCACTGACACCAATGATGGGGCACTATTCCACCCCCCCCCACTGACACCAATGATGGGATACTATTCCTCCCACTGACACCAATGATGGGGCGCGATTCCCCCCACTGACACCAATGATGGGGCGCGATTCCCCCCACTGACACCAATGATGGGGCGCGATTCCCCCCACTGACACCAATGATGGGGCGCGATTCCCCCCACTGACACCAATGATGGGGCGCGATTCCCCCCACTGACACCAATGATGGGGCGCTATTCCTCCCACTGACACCAATGATGGGGCGCTATTCCTCCCACTGACACCAATGATGGGGCGCTATTCCTCCCACTGACACCAATGATGGGGCGCTATTCCTCCCACTGACACCAATGATGGGGCGCTATTCCTCCCACTGACACCAATGATGGGGCGCTATTCCTCCCACTGACACCAATGATGGGGCGCTATTCCTCCCACTGACACCAATGATGGGGCGCTATTCCTCCCACTGACACCAATGATGGGGCGCTATTCCTCCCACTGACACCAATGATGGGGCGCTATTCCTCCCACTGACACCAATGATGGGGCGCTATTCCTTCCACTGACACCAATGATGGGGCGCTATTCCTACAGCTGATACCAATGATGGGGCACTATTCCTCCCGCTGACACCAATGATGGGGCACTATTCCTCCCACTGACACCAATGATGGGGCACTATTCCTCCCACTGACACCAATGATGGGGCACTATTCCTCCCACTGACACCAATGATGGGGCACTATTCCTCCCACTGACACCAATGATGGGGCACTATTCCTCCCACTGACACCAATGATGGGGCACTATTCCTCCCACTGACACCAATGATGGGGCACTATTCCTCCCACTGGTGTGCATTGGAAGAGGGGTAGTCTTATACGGCGAGTATAGCCTAAACACTACATTTTAACAGGAAAAGTAGGGGGTCGTCTTATACGCCGGCAAATACGGTAGTAAAATTCACTAAAAAAGGCTACTAAAATACTGCAGGAGTTATTTTATCAAGTCATGCAGTATTTTCGTAGAGAAAAGCATGCATCATGTTTCGGATGTAAGCGGGATTCCCCACTGACAACTGAATGTAAAAGAAAGAATTGCCGGCAATTAAAAAAAATGCTGTGGGACCCCCCCTCCCATCCATACCAAGCCCTTTGGGTCTGGTATGGATTTTAAGGGGAAGCCCCACGCCAAAACATAGAAAGTAAAATGGCGTGGGGTTCCCCCCCAAAATCCATACCAGACCCAAAGGGATTGGTATGGATGGGAGGGGGGATCCCACAACTTTTTTTAAAATTATGCAGCTCGGCAGGTCAGGAAAGGGGGGGAGGTGCGAGCACGCCCACACCCCCCCACACCAGGCCACATGCCCTCAACATGAGGGGGGGCTCCCCCCCTCCGAAGCACCTTGTCCCCATGTTGATGGGGACAAAGGCCTCTTCCCCACAACCCTGGGATGTGGTTGTGGGGGTCTGTGGGCTTATCGGAATCTGGAAGCCACCTTTAGCAAGGGGGCCCCAGATCCTGGCCCCCCCCTCCCCCCCATATGAATGAGTATGTGGTACATGGTATGATCTGCTATGCCTCAGCCAATGAGAAGGCAGAGACCCGGGAGAGCTTCTGCTCTCTTGCACATCAATGGATGGGGCTCTGGTGAGTATTGGGGGAGGCTGAGGGGGAGAGCTAAACACAGAATTCTTGAAGGTAAAAAAAACCTTGAACCTTTACAATCCACTTTAAAACTGAATTTTGATCTGCAAATACTGTATATTAGGAGAAAAAAAAAAAAAGGCAAAATATAAGCAGATAAAACTTCTTTCCACAGTGTAAGAACCTGGAAATGGGCTCACCTCGTCCTCAGGATCGGGATACGGTCTCTTACATGTGCAGTACAGACCGAAGAAATTGTCATTGTAGTTATTAGCCACATTGTTCTTCTCCTTATCCTGGAAGACAAAACCGATTACAATGATTGACTCCTCCATTCCATACAGGATCCTAAGAGAGAAATTCGGATTTGTGAAAACAATATACTCACCTAGGTGTATGCTGCATCTGTGCACCGCCGCTTCTAACACCGAGAACTGATCAATCAAAGCTCTCAGTTCTCTGTCTTCAGTCTGCAGAGAACCGATGACTGACACTGCTCGGCCCCCCAGTGCTCACTGGGCTGTGCGGGGGGGGTGGAAGTGGCTGGTTCAGGTGCAGTGTTTGCAATAGCACTGGTGGAACATGCAGAGAATCCCGCTAGCTAGCGCCAGCCAAATGCCGCATAGATGGATCCCCCCCCACCAGATTTCAGTTGTGCATACCTTATAGCGGGGGGGGGGGGGGGGGGTCAAACTGACGGCCCTCCAGCTGTTGCAAACTACAAGTTCCATCATGCCTCTACCTTTGGGAGTCATGCTTGTAACTGTCAGTCTTGCAATGCCTCATGGGACTTGTAGTTTGGCAACAGCTGGAGGGCAGAATCAGTGTGATTGCAAAACGCAGGTTCAGGCGCCATTATTTTCAATGGTACATTTTTGCCTTGTCACGCTGCAAATCGCAACTCGTGAAGCATGTCGCCCAAAAAGTTGCCTTGCCCTGGGGTACTGAAAACCCATGCTTAAGAAAAAAAAACCACTTCTCTTAAAGCGGAGTTCCACTCAACCTATCAAAAAAAATAAAAGTAAGCAGCTACAAAAACTGCTGAATTTTTAAAAAACAGCCACTTACCTGTCCCTCGGTGTCCCCCGCTCAGCTCGTTTCACCAGCCGTCTTGTATTCCAGGAGGCCGGCATCTTCAGTGTGGGCACCCGGCTGTGATAGCTTGCGGCTTCACAGCCAGGTACCCACTGCGCATGCGCGAGCAGCTCTGCGCTTCATGAATGGTCCTGTAGTCTTCTGGGACCTGTCACATGTCCCAAAAGACTACAGGAGGGAGGACACCTTCCGCTTCCGATCGCCTAGGCCAGGGGTAGGCAACCTGAGAGCCGCAGGACTACAAGTTCCATCATGCCTCTGCAAGTCATAGCTGTAACTGTCAGTTTTGTAATCTTTGCAATGCCTCCTGGGAAATGTAGTTCCACAACAGCTAGAGAGCCATAGGTTGCCTACCCCTGGCCTAGGCAATCGGACCGGAAGTGGGAGAGGGTACCTATCAAATTTGGGTACCCGCTCCCCAAAGGTGCCAATCCTTAATGGGGAGCGGGGGACCAGTCCTTAAAGCGGAACTTCCCCTTTTGGGTGGAGCTCCGCATTAACTTTTTAGCTGGCTCATAGAATCAAAGCCAATTGGTCAAGCCTTGATAGAACAGGTGCCTGACACCATTATAAAGCTCTGTACGTACGGGATATAATTTGCACTCCAGCTGTTTAAATTTGGCGTTTCCACAATCGCAGCGAAAGTTCCTGCAAAAAGAAAAAAAAAATGTTAATTACACACAGGGAGGACAGAGGGGAAGTAAAAGGCTTCCATTATATAGAATGGGGGGGGGGGGTACCTCTTTGTGTACAACTCGAACAGGTCGTGGCCTTCATGACACTTGTATGTACAGGCCAGACATATCCCGGCCGGCTCCTCTTTATCCGGGGTGCAGGTATTGCAGGCGTACAGAGCTTGCCTCTTCACATAGCCCTGCAAGGACAGAATACAGACAGATAAAATCAGATTGTCAGGAGAGGAGGAGGGCAGTCCAGAGGGGTACTTTCTGTGGCAGAGATCTAATCCACTTCAGCCCCCCTCCCCCCTCATGACCAGGCCATTTTTTGCTATTTAGCGTTGCACTGCTTTAAAATGATAATTTTGAGGTCGTTCAACGCGGTACCCAAATTAAATAAATAGGTTGACACACAGACCTCTACAGGCCAGACAATGGCACCCTGACTGTCATCAGGTATTGGGATGAAATCCTTGGACCCAGTGTCAGACCCTACGCTGGTGCAGTGGGGTCCTGGGTTCCTCCTGGTGCGGGGGGGTCCTGGGTTCCTCCTGGTGCAGTGGGGTCCTGGGTTCCTCCTGGTGCAGTGGGGTCCTGGGTTCCTCCTGGTGCAGTGGGGTCCTGGGTTCCTCCTGGTGCAGTGGGGTCCTGGGTTCCTCCTGGTGCAGTGGGGTCCTGGGTTCCTCCTGGTGCAGTGGGGTCCTGGGTTCCTCCTGGTGCAGTGGGGTCCTGGGTTCCTCCTGGTGCAGTGGGGTCCTGGGTTCCTCCTGGTGCAGTGGGGTCCTGGGTTCCTCCTGGTGCAGTGGGGTCCTGGGTTCCTCCTGGTGCAGTGGGGTCCTGGGTTCCTCCTGGTGCAGTGGGGTCCTGGGTTCCTCCTGGTGCAGTGGGGTCCTGGGTTCCTCCTGGTGCAGACAATGCCCGGCCTCATGTGGGGAGAGTATGCAGGCAGTTCCTGGAGGATGAAGGAATTGATACCATTGAATGGCCCCCACGCTCACCTGACCTAACTCCAATAAAACACCTCTGGGATGTTATGTTTCAATCCATCTGACACCACCAGGTTGCACCTCAGACTGTCCAGGAGCTCAGTGATGTCCTGGTCCAGATCTGGGAGGAAATCCCCCAGGACACCATCCGTGGTCTCATTAGGAGCCTCCCCCGACGTTGTCAGGCATGCATACAAGACGTGGGGGCCACACAAACTACTGAGGACCATTCTGAGTTGCTGCAATGACATTTCACCAACATGGACTCGCCTGCTGCATCATTTCTTCACTTTGATTTTCGGGGTGTCTCTGAATTCAGTCCTCTGTAGGTCGATCATTTCCATCAAACGATGGGGCGTCCTTACATTCCTCACACATCCCCTGTCAATGTCAGTATAGAGATCCAGAAGGAGATTCCTCCCCATTGAGATCTGATGGGTTTTCAAAGTCTTCCTTTCATTTTTTTGAGCCGTATATATAGGTAGGTACCTGAAGATATAAGCACCTCTGCTGTGGTGGGGGATGGAGTAGGTATCTGCGGGTATGAGCACCTCTCCTGTGGTGGGGGATGGAGTAGGTATCTGCGGGTATGAGCACCTCTCCTGTGGTGGGGGATAGAGCAGGTAGGTACCTGCAGGTATGAGCACCTCTCCTGTGGTGGGGGATGGGATAGGTAGGTTCCTGCAGGTATGAGCACCTCTCCTGTGGTGGGGGATAGAGCAGGTAGGTACCTGCAGGTATGAGTACCTCTCCTGTGGTGGGGGATGGAGTAGGTAGGTACCTGCAGGTATGAGCACCTCTCCTGTGGTGGAGGATGGGATAGGTAGGTACCTGCAGGTATGAGCACCTCTCCTGTGGTGGAGGATGGGATAGGTAGGTACCTGCAGGTATGAGTACCTCTCCTGTGGTGGAGGATGGGATAGGTAGGTACCTGCAGGTATGAGCACCTCTCCTGTGGTGGGGGATGGGATAGGTGGGTACCTGCGGGAATGAGCACTTCTCGGCGTCGCTGCCCCCCAGCACAGCACACGCCTCGTCCTGCAGAGCCTCGTCCTCCTCCAGCACGTCCAGCAGGGACAGGACCGGCTCCTCCTCGGCGCTTCTCTTCTCTCCCGGTCTCTCCTCTCCACTTGCCGCCATCCCGCAAAATAGAAAGAAAAAAAGAGTTCCCTTCCGGGGCCGGCGGGCGGAAGTGGTCGAAGCTGGTTGGCTGAGACGACGACTTCCGGCCCTCCGTGACGGCAACCGGCGAGCGCTTCCGCCAGACTCTAAGTTGGCGCCTCGGGTCGCCTACCGGTGACGTCACGAAGCGTGTCAGCATGGAGGTGAGCGCGGAGCTGACGGGCAGGGACGGCGGGCGGCGCCCGTTCCGGGTGAACTGTGAGCGGACTCTGCGGGGGCTGCTGGGCGGACTGGAGCGGCTACAGGGGGAGGTGTCCAAGGAGCTGAGCCGACTCGTGGAGCAGGAGAAGGGCGGAGCTTCCGACACAGGTGTGTGACCAATCAGAGGCCATCACCCCGGAGCACGGGGCACAGTGTCTCTGCACCGGAAGTGAGCCGAGCTCCGCATTTCTGGCAGGATCCTCTATAGTTATTGAGCAAATATAACAAAATGCTTCGGGAGGGACATGTAACTGACCAATCCGGAGCGGATGTGAGGAGATCACTGCGGGGTGTACATGCCCTTTAATTGTATATACTAGGAGGTATAACCCCATTCCAGGGACGTGTCCCGTATTCTGCTCCATTTCTCTGGTAAAAATAACCCAGATCCGTGCATGTTATTATTACTACATTATTACCTTTTATAGTATTTTTTATTCATTTTATTTTTATGTATATTTTATGTAATTATATATATTATTTATTGTTATTTTTATGTATTTGTTTATACATAATTTTGCTCAGTAGTACCCCCAGCTCTGCTGATCCCTCACTCAGTAGTACCCCCAGCTGTGCTGATCCCTCACTCAGTAGTACCCCCAGCTGTGCTGATCCCTCACTCTGTAGTACCCCCAGCTCTGCTGATCCCCCACTCAGTAGTACCCCCCAGCTCTGCTGATCCCCCGCTCAGTAGTACCCCCAGCTGTGCTGATCCCTCACTCTGTAGTACCCCCAGCTCTGCTGATCCCCCGCTCAGTAGTACCCCCCAGCTCTGCTGATCCCCCGCTCAGTAGTACCCCCAGCTCTGCTGATCCCCCGCTCAGTAGTACCCCCCAGCTCTGCTGATCCCCCGCTCAGTAGTACCCCCAGCTCTGCTGATCCCCCGCTCAGTAGTAACCGCCAGCTCTGCTAATCCCCTCGCTCAGTAGTAACCCCCAGCTTTGCTGATCCCCCGCTCAGTAGTACCCCCAGCTCTGCTGATCCCCCGCTCAGTAGTACCCCCAGCTGTGCTGATCCCTCGCTCTGTAGTACCCCCAGCTGTGCTGATCCCCGGCTCAGTAGTAACCCCCAGCTCTGCTGATCCCCCGCTCAGTAGTAACCCCCAGCTCTGCTGATCCCCCGCTCAGTAGTAACCCCCAGCTCTGCTGATCCCCCGCTCAGTAGTAACTTCTAGCTCTGCTGATCCCCCGCTCAGTAGTAACCCCCAGCTCTGCTGATCCCCCCGCTCAGTAGTAACCCCCAGCTCTGCTGATCCCCTCGCTCAGTAGTAACCCCCAGTTTTGCTGATCCCCCGCTCAGTAGTAACCCCCAGCTTTGCTGATCCCCCGCTCAGTAGTAACCCCCAGCTTTGCTGATCCCCCGCTCAGTAGTAACCCCCAGCTTTGCTGATCCCCCGCTCAGTAGTAACCCCCAGCTCTGCTGATCCCTCGCTCAGTAGTAACCCTTCTGCTTCTACCAAGATGGCTGCCTTCATGCAGAGACACAGCACAGAACAAGGGCATGGTAGGTCAGTAATGAGGAGATCAGCAGCAGGGAGATCACACCAGTTCTAGTGATTAGTCCTCGGCTTGTCTTTTTTTGGCACAGCTTGTAGAGCTCAGCTCCTCCTCTATATATGAAGTGCCGGATACCGATGTTCTGTCTTACTTTAAAGGTGTAGAAGAGGAGGAGGAGGATGATGATGAAGAGGAGGATGATGATGATGAAAGTGATGAAGAGGATGATGACAGTGATGAAGAGGATGGCAAAAACAACGGGATTCTCCCCAGTGCTCCTCCGACAAAACGGAAAAAGACTTAGCGACTCCGGAATCTCATCCGCATGGCACTGCGGGGACTGGACTGTCTGTGCTGCACCGGATGTCACATTGATCGGGCAGAAGACGTCTGCAGATCATCGATTTGCCCGGGACTGATCAACGGTGATCGATACCAACACATGAGCTGCCTCTGCTGACTCGTTTGTAGAGGTGCCACGCCTGGGGCTGCTTCCTAGTGAGTCACTGATATGGAACTTGCCTACAGTATAGGAGTCTTTTCAGACTTCACTGGATGCGTACTTGTTCTAGGCCAGCGACCTATTGGGTAGTGCAGAGGCGTCCCTAGAGTTGGTGTCACCCGGTGCGGTAACACTTGGTGACACCCCCTCCGACGATCCCCGCAGAATGGATCGGATCTGCAGATTGAGCATAATGGATCGGACTCTGATCCATTATCCTCCCCAATCCGTAGATCCGATCCATCCTGCGGGGATCGTCGGCATGCAACCTATACGGGGTGACACCGGACCCGCTCCACGAAAAGGCAAGTTGTAAAGAAAGCCGACAATCCCCGCAGGATGGATCTGATCTACAGATTGGGGAGCATAATGGATTGGACTCCGATCCAGTATGCTCAATCCGCAGATCAGATCCATCCTACAGGGATTGTCGGCTTGCTTGAGAACTTTCCTTTTCGTGGAGCGGGTCCGGTGCAGGGGCGGACTGACAACTCATGGGGCCCCCGGGCAATAGGGGATCATGGGGCCCCTGTGCCCTTGCCCACACTCAAAAAAAGCCTATGAAAAGGTACCAGGGGCATCTCATGGGGCCCCCTACTGACCCCGGGCCCTCGGGCAGTGCTCAAGTTTCCAAATGGTCAGTCTGCCCCCCCACCTGCCTCGGGACGCCACTGGGGTAGTGAGATCTTGGTCAAGGATGAATTCCCTGAAGGATCGCACCTTTAAAAGCAAGTCGGCGATGGCAGCTCTCACGGAACCACTGGAAAGCACAAGCAGCTTTAAAGGGACGGTACCTGTGTGCCTGGGCTCTGATGGAAGCTGCCACAGAGGTTTCGGGTCAACAACTTGGTGGATGAGGGTGGTGGCAGATCAACAGCAACCAATTGGCCATTGACTGGCTGTAAGGATTACGGACATTCCGGGGGACCGTTCACCTTTCCCAGGTTGTCACCATTTGTATCTTTTCAGTTAAACTTTATATTGGGAGACAAAAAAAAAATAATAAAACTTTATATAAAAGATTAATCATCGCGTTCCGTTACCTGGGATATTCCTGAGGAGTCGGAAAAATGGGAAGATATCCCGTTGGAATCCAAATTCTAAGAGATCCAGTGTGATGTAGTTGGTCGGGCGCTGGACCCAGATGTGTATGGAGGTGAACGCTGAGTTTTCCTCTGTCAGCTGGGGCAGGGGTGGGCAAACTGAGGCTCTCCAGCTGTTGTGGAACTACATTTCCCATGAGGCATTGCAAAGATTACAAAACAGTTACAGCTATAACTTGCAGAGGCATGATGGAACTTGTAGTCCTGCAACAGCTGGAGAGCCGCAGTTTGCCCACCCCTGAGCTGGGGTGTGCCTGGGAGACCTCAGAGCGGTCTGGAGAGTATATATAAAATGGTGAGAACTCCACCAATCAAGGATAGATCCAGCAAACGTTTGTTAGTTATGGAAAGGTCAGAAGGTACCTCCAACGCGTTTCGGTGGCTTACAAGTCCCCCCACGTTGCCTGTCTGCCAGCCTAATTGCATAAAGCCTCGTTCACACAGGGCAGTTTATTCCAAGGATGAGTCCAGAACTGGTCGCAAAGGTCAAAAAGTTTTACCAACACGTTTCGGATGCTCACAGATCACTCTTTATCAGGGCTTATCAACTGGCAATTTAACCGTTTCAATACCGGGCAATTTTACCCCTTCCTGCCCAGGCCATTTTCCAGGTTTCAGCGCTCTCACACTTTGAATGACAATTGCGCGGTCATACAACATTGTACCCAAACTAAAATTTTATCATTTTCTTCACACAACTAGAGCTTTCTTTTGGTGGTATTTAATCACCGCTGGGGTTTTTATTTTTTGCTAAATTAACAAAAAAAGACCAAAAATTTTGAAAAAAACCCACATTTTTCTTTTTCTGTTATAAAAGTTTACAAATAAATAATTGTTCTTCATAAATTTAGGCCGAGATGTATTCTGCTACATGTCTTTGGTGACAATAACCCAAATTAGGATGTATTATTTAGTTTGTAGGAAAGTTATAGAGTTCACAAACTATGGTATAGATCTGAATATTGATCAATCCTGAAGTACTGACAGCCAATCTAATTTCTTGAGGTCCAAGAATGTCAGAACAGTCCAGATATCCCCCAAATGTCAGGACGGTACAGATATCCCCCAAATGTCAGGACGGTACAGATATCCCCCAAATGTCAGGACGGTACAGATATCCCCCAAATGTCAGGACGGTACAGATATCCCCCAAATGACCCCTTTTTGCAGAGTAGACAGTCCGACATATTTGATAACAGGCATGGCGAGTTTTTTGAACTTGTATTTTTTTGTCATAATTTTTCGGAAAATGAAAAAATTAAAAAAATTATTTGCACTATTTTTTTTTTTTACATCCTGTCACCAGTGCAGTACAGCGTCATCATATAACTGGCATGGCGGTGATCAGGGACACTGACTGGTGACAGTATGAAAAAATATATATATTTTTTTTTATTATATTTAATTTCTTATTACTTTTTTTTTTTTTTTTTTTTTAAGATTTTTTTTTCATATTTTACTATGACCAAAGTAGTACAATTGTTACTATAGTAACATTGTACTACTTTGGGGAAGTGATCAGTATTTTTTTTTTTTTTTTACACAATTTGCTTATAGCAAAGAATTACTTTGTTATAAGCAAGCATTTACCTGAATGACATCGATTCATTCAGCTTTTTTTTTTTTGTGCTTAGCTGTGATTTGGTCACAACTAATCACATGACATGTGCATGTGATTACCTGTGACCATTCACAGCTAGGCACTAGTATACAATGGATGGCATGAGTGAAGCCATCCATTGTATACAACTGTCATGTGACCTGCTGTGATTGGTCACAGCAGGTCACATGGTACCAGCAACGGGAGCCGGTACTCGGATCTGTCATCGGCCGTGTCCGAGGTGCACGGCCGGTGACAGATCGCACTGCTGCGCCGCTCTGCATTAGCGCAAACGGCGCATGTGCGGGAGCACGCCAAATGGCGTGCACCCGGAATGCAGGGACACATTTGAAGCTGCCAAACGGCCATTGGCCGGGCGGCTAATGGTTAATACAGATAATATTGAGTTGTGAGAGAGGATTAGGCCTCAATTACACGGGGGGTGATTTCATCTGTGGCAAGGGAAAGTCCAGTATTAGTCACAAAGAAAGGTTGAAAAGTAATTCCAACGCGTTTCACATGCTCACAGATCATTCTTTATCAGGGTTGATAGACTGCCAATTATTGAAGACAACGTTGGACAGTTGTGGAAAAAAGGATTAGGCTTCAGACAGGGCAATTTAAACAATTTCAAGGGGCGAGTCCAGTATTGGTCAAAAAGTACGACCAACGCATTTCAGATGCTCACAGATCATTATTTATCAGGGCTTATAAACGGGCAATTATGAAAGAGAAAATATTAGACAGGTAGTTGTGAACAGGAGGACTAGGCCTTAATCACGCAATTTAATCTGAGTCCAGTATTGGTCAAAAAGTATGACCAACGCATTTCGGGGTGCTTGCAAATCATTCTTTATCAGGGCTTATAAACTGGCAATGATTAAAGATAACATTGGACAGGGAGTTGTGAGAGAGGATTAGGCCTCAGTCACAAGGGGGGAATTAATCTGTGACAAGGCCAATATGGAAGAAAAATATTTTTAAAATATCCTTCCCAAATATATTGACACATATTTGAAATGCTACAATTTTGGCCGTATTAAAAAAATAATAAAAATTATATATAAACTGCATGTTGAAATGTGTTTTTTATATATTCTAAAATATATGAAAAATATTTTTAAAAATATATAATTGTTTTAAATATATTCCCTTCCCCGCCACCAATTTTCTGTCAGGAAAACTTGTCAGGTGTGACTGGTATTGATAGAGGAAGGAGGCAGAAGAGAGAAATGTCACTTGGTGCTCTGGATTGAGATACGTACACACTATAGAGGGACATGCTTTGTTCATATTTTTTTTTTTTCATTTACAAAACTTGGTCTAAGGAGAGAAAAGAAAAAAAAAACACAGAATGTTTGCAAAAATTCTTTACTTTCACCTCTTTATCTTTTTTAATTCACATAATAAGGCATCTTCCCTTTTTAAGGACTGTGATTGAGACAGACGAGGCAGGTAAAGAACAAAACAGACAGGAGCCCCACCAACCTTCATTGTTCTACCGAAACCTCAGTGTACCCATCACTTACCTGCAGCAGTCGGCCATTTTGCTTAGCCGATTTATCCTGATTTCCTGTTATGAAACGGACAAGTAGTGAGGTGAAATCTCCCTAAAGAGGATATTGACTTTTTTTTTTTTATACAGCTAGAAAATGTAGAATTTGTCTTGTTTTAAGCCAGGGGTCTCAAACCGGCGGCCCTCCACTGTTGCAAAACTACAAGTCCCATCATGCCTCTGCCTTTGGGAGTCATGTATGTACCTGTCAATCTTGCAATGCCTCATGGGACTTGTAGTTTGACAACAGCTGGAGGGCTGCCAGTTTGACACCCGTGTTTTAAGCAAACACATATAGAGGAATTTACTGCTCCAGGAGGTCTTGCAGATCATCCACCAACCGTAGGCACATGCCTAATGAGTCCGTTCCTCCCCCAGGTATCCAAGTACAGAGAGGCCACACCTCCATCCTCCCCATGTCCAATACGCTTTGCTTGTAGTGCAAACTCACTACTAGACACTCCAATGCGTTTCACCCCAAAAAACTAAGCCCTCATTGGGGTGAAATGCATTGCAGTAGTAGGAGGAGGGGGTCTGGCAGTGAGGGATGGGTTACAGTCCAGCTTTGTTTGTATTACTTGCAATAAAGCCACTGCTGAAGGGACGCTTGTGTGACTGTTCTCCATAGCTCTCCAAAGCTCAGGTGCTAGCCCAGATTGTTGAGCTGTCCATACAGAAAAATCCGGAAGCTTGGACGGCTGCGCCCAGAAAAATTCAGCAACTGTTATTGGTACAATGCCATCTTCAAATACAGGATTTAGACAGTGTGTGGGCTGAAAGAAGTCAACACGTTTCATGCTATCTCAGCGTTTACTCATGTCAAGTCACAGATAAGTGCTGAGATGGTGTGAAACACGTTGATTTTTTTCTTCGACCCATACAGTGTCCAGATGGTACAACGTCTACAAATACAGCATCTAGACAGTGTGTGAGCTGAGGGGGAAAAAAAAAAGCCAACAAGTTTCATGCCATCCCAGCACTTACTCATGACTTGAGGAATATCATGAAAATACTTTTGAAGATGACGTATCAATAAAAGAAAAATATTTTTTTTTCAGAATTCAGCTGTCCAAGTTTCTGAAATTTTCTATAGGAATAAAGCTTGTCCACACGTTTCATGCAATCTCAGCGTTTACTCATATCAAGTCACGAATAAGTGCTGAGATGGTGTGAAACACGTTCACTTTCTTCTTCAGCCCATATAGTGTCCAGATGGTACGACGTCTTCAAATACAGCATTTAGACAGTGTGTGGGCTGAAAGAAGTCAACACGTTTCATGCGATCTCAGCGTTTACTCATGTCAAGTCATGAGTAAGTGCTGAGATGCTGGGAAACTCGTTGACTTTCTTCTTCAGCCCATAGTGTCCAGATGGTACGACATCGTCAAATACAGCATCTAAACAATGTGTGGGCTGAAGGAAACAGTCAAAGCGTTTCATGCTCAATGATCACTCGTGGCATGTTTTGAAGCATCTAGACAATGTGTGAGCTGAAAGAAGTCAACCCGTTTCATGCTATCTCAGTGTTTAGTCATTTCAAGTCACGAGTAAATGCTGAGATGGTGTGAAACACGTTGCCTTTCTGCCCCATACAATTTCCAGATGGTACGTCTTCAGATACGGCATCTAGACCATGTGTGGGCTGAAGGAAACATTCAAAGCGTTTCATGCTCAGTGTTCACTCGTGGCATGTTTTGAAGCATCTAGACAATGTTTGAGCTGAAGCAAAAAAGTCAACAAGTTTCATGCCATCTCAGCACTTACTCATGACTTGGAATATCATGAAAATACTTTTGAAGATGACATTGTATCAATAAAAAAGAATGAATTTTTCAGAGTGCAGCTGTCCAAGTTTCTGAAATTTTCTATAGGAATAAAGCTTGTCCACACATTTCATGCAATCTCAGTGTTTACTCATGTGAAGTCACGAATAAGTGCTGAGATGGTGTGAAACACGTTCACTTTCTTCTTCAGCCTATACAGTGTCCAGAGTATACGACCTCTTCAAATACAGCATCTAAACAATGTGTGGGCTGAAGGAAACAGTCAAAGCGTTTCATGCTCAGTGTTCACTCATGGCATGTTTTGAAGCATCTAGACAATGTGTGAGCTGAAGAAAAATAGTCAACAGGTTTCACGCCACCTCAACACTTATGACTTGAGGAGTATCATGAAAATACTTTTGACGATATTGTATCAATAAAAAAAAATTAATTTTTCAGAATGCAGCTGTCCAAGTTTCTGAAATTTTCTATAGGAATAAGGCTTGTAAACACGTTCATGCAATCTCAGTGTTTACTCATGTCAAGTCACGAGTAAGTGCTGAGATGGTGTGAAACATGTTGACTTTCTTCTTCAGCCCATACAGTGTCCACATGGTACATCTTCAAATACAGCATCTAGAAATGTGTGGGCTGAAGGAAACAGTTGAAGCGTTTCATGCTATGTTCACTCGTGGCATGTTTTGAAGCATCTAAACAATGTGTGAGCTGAAGAAAAATGTCAACAGGTTTCACGCCATCTCAGCACTTACTCATGACTTGGAGTATCATGAAAATACTTTTGAAGATGACATTGTATCAATAAAAAGGAATTAATTTTTCAGAGTGCAGCTGTCCAAGTCTCTGAAATTTTCTATGGCAATAAAGCTTGTTGGACGTTAAGAAAAAAAAAAAAAAAAAAGTGTAGCATCTTTGTGCTCACCCCTGCTGGGAATATGCGCCCTCATTTCCTGTCTCCAATGACAAGTGTCACCCCAAAGCCTGGACATGGGCAGGTGTTCTGGAACCCTTTCCATGTCATCTAAAGCATTTTGTTCCTGTACAACCCTAGAAAATGCTATGCTGGATGGCGGCTGCTGTTCTGGTGACAGGTACACTTTAATAAAAACATAGTAAAAGAAGTCATTAGTGCAATGTGGTGACAGATGTACGGGGCGGGCTCTCGTGAACCATAGCGCAGCACCGGACATGTCATCACTCAGAATTTACAGGTAGATCTCCGTATTTGTTCATGGATTATACAGATCATCGCTACACCTGTTGGGATTTGGTCGACAGACGGGCTTTCCTTTAGGTCTGCACCATATTACAATTTTTCCAAGAACCGTCAACACCCGTGAATCCTTATTCCCCTGCTCTTGTAATTGGCTTGCTGCTTTCTCAAGAAGTCTGCATTGAAACCAGGGGATCAACACAACCAGCATGAGCAGTAATGACACCCCTCGGATTCTGCTCATCACACATTTACTAGAATGTTTACCCACATTGATCCTCATTTCATGTCTCTATTGGGACTCTCCATCAATAACTTATATGCACCAGAGCTTCCCTTAGACCCAGGTCTCCAAACTATGGCCCTCCAGCTGTTGAGGAACTGCAAGTCCCATGAGGCCTCCAAACTATGGCCCTCCAGGTGTTGAGGAACTGCAAGTCCCATGAGGCCTCCAAACTATGGCCCTCCAGGTGTTGAGGAACTGCAAGTCCCATGAGGCCTTGCAAGACTCTGACAGCCACAGCCAAGAGGCAGAGACATGATGGGACTTGTAGTACTTCGACAGCTGGAGGGCCATAGTTTGGAGACCCGACTTATGCCGGCCATACATGGGTTAAAATTTGACTGATTTTTTTTTGTCCGAAAATCGGACCTAAGAATAATCAGCCGATTTTCGCTCTGTTAGTGGGTCAATGGTACTGGCCAATTTTCGTGGTTCCTCCCCTTTTTGGTGATCGGGCATGTTGGAAAATTCATGAAAAACGACTCCTTGATGGGCAAAGCGTACGGTTTTTCCGAAAAGAATATGCGCATGAGCTGTAACCTGGAAGGAACAGAAGTTTCGCCTGTTATAAAGGGGAAAACTTTGACTCAGTCGGACGATTGTCGAAATCATTAATGGCGCCATCGGATTAACGAGCGAACGACGTTTTCTATTTTCGGACGAAAAATCGTTCGGAATTCGACCCATGTATGGCCTGCATTAGACCCAAAGGGGGATATTTACTAAAACTGGAGAGTTCACAATCTGGTGCAGCTGTGCATGGGAGCCAATCGGCTTCTAACTTCAGCTTGTTCAGTTTAAGTGGTTCTAAAGCCTCCAGCTAGTGGTGCAACAAAATGAAAATTCTGGTGCCGAAAACAAAAATTCAAAATGCACTTGCCCGAAAACCGAAATGCAGTTTTTAAAAATGAATATAGATTTTTTGGAAAAAAATTCACTGATTAAGAAAAAAAAAAAAAAACAACAACAATGTATACCCCATTTTGTTGTAAAATATGAAGATGTTACGGCGAGTAAATAGATGCCCAACATGTCACACTTTAAAATTGCGCACACTCGTGGAATGGTGTGAAACTGCGGTACTTAAAAATCTCCATGGGTGACGCTTTAAAAATGTCTCCAGGTTAGCAGTGTAACGTTACAGAGGAGGTCTTGTGCGAGAATTACTGCTCCGACGTTCGTGGCGATACCTCACATGTGTGGTTTGAACACCATTTACATATGTGGGCATGGCTTACGTATGCGTTCACCACTACGTGCGAGCATGGGGGGGGGGGGGGGCACTTTAAACTTTTTTTTTTTTATCTAGTGGTTTTTGTATTTTTTTTTTTGCACTGTCCCTTTAAAAGTTTTAATCACTTCTATTCTTATTACAAAAACTGCACGCGTCCCTTTTGATAGAAATAGTGACAGGTCCTCTTTATGGAGAGATATGAGGTCAATAAGACATGATTAGTGACAGGTCCTCTTTATGGAGAGATATGAGGTCAATAAGACATGATTAGTGACAGGTCCTCTTTATGGAGAGATATGGGGTCAATAAGACATAATTAGCGACAGGTCCTCTTTATGGAGAGATATGGGGACAATGAGACATAATTAGTGACAGGTCCTCTTTATGGAGAGATATGGGGACAATACGACATGATTAGTGACAGGTCCTCTTTATGCAGACATCGGAGGGTCAATAAGACATGATTAGTGACAGGTCCTCTTTATGGAGACAGCGGGGGGTCAATAAGACATGATTAGTGACAGGTCCTCTTTATGGAGACATCGGGGGGTCAATAAGACATGATTAGTGACAGGTCCTCTTTATGGAGAGATATGGGGGGGTCAATAGGACCCCACATCTCTCCTCTACAATGTAAAGCATTGGATAAAAAAAAAAAAAAACACATTGATCTAATGCTTAAAAAAAAAAAAAAAGCCAGAAGTGACATCGCTCTGGTCCTCCAAGGGCATAGAGATGAGTGGAGGCCATCTTTCCTTCAGTCATCTCTATGCCCAGCGCCGGGACCATTCGATGGTTTCTCAGGTAAGCCTGAAAACTACCAAGCAGCGGCGGTTGGGCGGTGGGGTTTTTTCGGCACCTGTATCAGTGCTCTTTTTCATTTCGGCAAACGGCCAAAAGGGTGTTTTCGGCCGAAACATTTTTGGCCACCAAAATTTCGGTGCATCCCTACCTTAAGTTTTTTTTTTATCTTGACCACTTCCGGATCATCAAACTAGACTAGAACGCCTCAGTTTTGTGTTGGTGTCCACATTCCAGATTTTTCTTCACTTCCTGCCGGGTGAAATGAGCCTCTGATTGCAGCAAGAACTACACAGACGTTGTACTCCTTCCCCACTCCATCCAAAACACAGAAGGACCCCCTCCCCATCAATACCCTCACAGAGACATGCAGATCCGTGTGCTCAACACTTCACACGTAGACCTACAATTCAGGTTATTCATTTGGGCCTGTTTCAGGAGGCACCTTGTGAGGGATCCAGGGCCCCCTGGGAAGGCTACATCACCAGCGTATTCCGGGGACTTCCGACAACTTGTCTCCAGATCTCAGGGAAGTCCATAATACATTTCAGGCCTCATTCACGTGGATGTAGTTCAGCGTGGGGGGCCATGTTTACGCACATGTGGATGCACAGGTGTCCCGTGCAGTGGACACTCCCTTTCCTGTCAATTGGGATGCACCTAAATTTGACATCCGTGTGGGTGCAGGTCACATGATTGGTCACAGCAGGTCACATGGTACTGGCAACAGGGGCCGGTACAGAAATCAGTCATCAGCCGTGTCCAAGGTACGCGGCCAGTGACAGATCTCAAGCCGTTTATAACTCCGCCCCAAATTCCATCACCGATCTTGTCTCTAAATATCACCCAAACCGTCCTCTCCGCTCCACGCACGACCTCCTGCGCTCTCCCTGGTCTCCTCCTCCCATGCTCGTCTCCAGGACTTCTCCAGAGCTTCCCCCATCCTCTGGAACTCTCTACCCCAATTTATCAGACTGTCGCCTACTCTGCTCACTTTTAGGCGATCTCTGAAAACCGATCTCTTCAGGGAAGCCTATCCTGCCCTCAGCTAATAATGAAATCTTCTATTCCTCCTACCAGTCCATCCCCCACAGCTACTACCTTTTGTACCACTAGCCCCTCCCTCTTAGATTGTAAGCTCCCAGGATCAGGGCCCTCCTATCCCTCTTGTATTGAACTGTATTGTTGCTGTATTGTCTCCCGTTATATTGTAAAGCGCTGAGAAAACTGTTGGCGCCATAAATCCTGTATAATAATAATAATAATAATCTCGCCACAGCGCGGCCCTGCGGGCATGCACGTTCCACAATGGACGCCATATGGCGTCCACGCTGAGGGAGGAGCTGTTCGCCCAGCCGCCATCTAGCTACAGGCTGGGCGGCAACTGGTTAAAAAAGCAAAACGCACTGTGAAATCGCCCAATCCGCATAGATGGGAACCTAGCCATTGGGAGAGTCTCCCTCCATATTTGTCCTTTTTACCATTATCATTGAAAGTGAAAGTAAAAGTAAAATAAAATCACAAATTTCAGGTTCTCCCCAGAAATGTCCCCCAAGGAATTCCCTTAAATTTGCAGGGATTTCCTCTCACTTCCTGTTTTGGCTATTAGACAGGAAGTGAAATCTTCAAAAAGGGGACACAGATGGTGAAAAAGAAAAAAAAAAAATCTGATGGGTTTAAAAACAGGGGTGGGCAACTGTGGCCCTCCAGCTGTTGCAGAACTACAAGTCCCATGAGGCATTGCAAAACTGACAGTTACAAGCATGACTCCGAAAGGCAGAGGCATGATGGGACTTGTAGTTCACCAACAGCTGGAGGGCCACAGTTGCCCACCCCTGGTTTAAAACCAGTTATTACTATATCCAAAAAAAAAATAATATTTTTGCCTATAGTTCTACTTTAAGATTTGCCGACAACCACGGCCAATGATTTGATTTCTGACACTTATGTCAATTTTTTTTTTTTTAAGAACATTTTTTTATGGGGAAGCCGCCATCTACTTAACAGTCAGAGGCCCAGAGCCGCATAGAAAAAAAAAAAGAGAAGACAACTGACAAGATACAAAATGGGTTTACAGTAGGAGGATTCTTTGTCATTTCTGCGTAGAAAAGGAACGGCGTGGGAGATCTCATAGGAGGACACACATAGGAGATGTACAGATGGGGTGCAAGTTCTCCGTCTAAAAGGGCCGTCCTCAGGGCCGGATTTACAGTCAGCCACAGTGGGGCCGGTGCCTACAGGAGATGAAACGGCGGCTTCTCTCTGGACGGTAGTCGCAGCTCGGCCTTTTTCCGCCATCATCAGCAGGAATATCCATGTAAGAATTTTTTTCTCGCCCAGTGTCTGAAGATTCGGAGTCTGGTCAAGACCAAGAAAACCAGGACGTGTCCCATGGAAAAACAGTGATTCTGACAAAACGGGAGTCAATCAGGGCACCAGTTGTAAGGCACCAGGTTGCAGCGATGAATCGTTCCCTGGATGTTATACATTATAAAGTGACAATGCTCGTATCTAAGGGGAGGGTCCCCAAGGAGCACCGCCGCCGTCAAGAGCAGGAGGTTCCCAAGGAGCACCGCCACCGTCAAGGGCAGGAGGTCCCCAAGGAGCACCGCCACCGTCAATAGCAGGAGGTTCCCAAGGAGCACCGCCGCCGTCAAGGGCAGGAGGTCCCCAAGGAGCGCCGCCGCCAAGAACAGCCACTGAAGGGAGGGTCTCTAGCAGCTCAGCCGCTGTTGGCAGGGTGGGCCCCAGGAGCACAGCCGCCAATGACGAGGGCCCCAGGAGCACAGCCGCCAATGATGAGGGCCCCAGGAGCACAGCCGCCAATGACGAGGGCCCCAGGAGCACAGCCGAACCAGGAGCGCAGCCGCCAATGACGAGGGCCCCAGGAGCGCAGCCGCCAATGACGAGGGCCCCAGGAGCACAGCCGAACCAGGAGCGCAGCCGCCAATGACGAGGGCCCCAGGAGCGCAGCCGCCAATGACGAGGGCCCCAGGAGCGCAGCCGCCAATGACGAGGGCCCCAGGAGCGCAGCCGCCAATGACGAGGGCCCCAGGAGCGCAGCCGCCAATGACGAGGGCCCCAGGAGCGCAGCCGCCAATGACGAGGGCCCCAGGAGCGCAGCCGCCAATGACAAGTGAGGGTGCAAAAAGAGATTGCCTGTGAACCTTAAAAAGAGACTAAAAACGGGTCCTTCGGCCCACCCCTCTCCTGGATTTGTAGATCTCCTTCATCCACGGGTGTAGCCAGGCGACAGATCTAAGTGTCAATCAGCTGCAGTCTGCTAATCCGATTGGAGGCTTTGGTGAAGGACTGGTGACGATTGCACAGCACGGCCAGGCATATGGGGATGATGCAGTAGCCCACGGTGCGGGGGTCGGCCCTGGTGCAGGAATACAGGAAGAGGAACACCTGGAAGTAGGGCAGTAGGAAAAGGGCGGCCCAGAGCCAGAAGGGCAGAGAGAGGAGCCGCGCCTTCAGGGAGTGAGTCCACGAGGCCTCGCTGCTCTCCGGATCCTGCGGCTTCACCTGGACGTGCTCCAGGGCCAGTCTGTTGTACGTGTCGTTGATCTCAAAGACGTAGTAAAAGGCGGCAGCGCTGGCGAGGAGGTAGAGGGCGACTCCAATCCATCCCATCCTCTGTCGAAAGTTCATCATTCTCCATGCTCTGCGCCTGTGGGGACAAAACAGGTCATGTGATTAGCATACAGCGCTGTACCATTACCCACAATTCCTTCATTTATGGTGGGAACCCCTCATAATGGGCACAGCGGGTGTACAGACCCGGGAACTCGGCTGAGGGATGGAGGGAACCCCTCATAATGGGCAAAGCAAGCGTACAGACCTGGGAACCCCTCAATTGGCACAGCAGGTCTACAGATCCAGTAACTCAGCACAGGGATGGAAGGAACCCCTCATAATGGGCACAGCGGGTGTACAGACCCAGGAACTCGGCTGAGGGATGGTGGGAACCCCTCATAATGGGCACAGCGCATGTACAGACCCGGGAACTCGGCTGAGGGATGGTGGGAACCCCTCACAATGGGCACAGCGG
The DNA here is from genome assembly GCF_062004578.1 of Staurois parvus. Classification (NCBI taxonomy): domain Eukaryota; kingdom Metazoa; phylum Chordata; class Amphibia; order Anura; family Ranidae; genus Staurois; species Staurois parvus. Next base: position 31,831 of record NW_028319026.1, read on the forward strand.
GTGTACAGACCCGGGAACTCAGCACAGGGATGGAGGGAACCCCTCATAATGGGCACAGCAAGTCTACAGATCCAGTAACCCAGCACAAGGATAGTGGGAACCCCTCATAATGGGCACGGAGGGTGTACAGACCTGGGAACTCGGCACAGGGATGGAGGGAACCCCTCATAATGAGCATGGAGGGTGTACAGACCCGGGAACTCGGCATAGGGATGGAGGGAACCCCTCATAATGGGCACAGCAGGTGTACAGACCTGAGAATTAAGCACAGGGATGGTGGGAGCCTCTCATAATGGGCAGAGCAGGCATACAGACCCAGGAACTCAGCACAGGGATGGTGAGAACCTTCATAATGGCCACAGCGGGTGTACAGACCCAGGAGCTCAGCACAGGGATGGTGGGAACCCCTCAATGGACATAGCAGGTGTGCAGGCCAGTACTTCCAGGTACAGAGGGGCATGTGACAGTGCTGGGCCAATCAGTGCTGTCACCTGGGAAATCCACAGTCCTGTTTAAGTGAAGACTCCGATGTCATGTAGCCCACAAAGGAATTTGTATCTAAATGGCTGCATGTGATGGCGGGAGAGCCTATGGGAAGGCTGGGGTGGGAAGGTTGGGTAAGGCAGAGCCGTCCCCTGGCCCTTCATGGAAGAAGCACAGGTCCTCTTTGGGGAAGGCGGCTCCCAAGCAGATCTTTATCAAACAATCCCTCAACACAGCAGCCAGGAACAGGATGAGTCTGTCATCTGTCTCGTGAGCCGTGGCGTCACATGACCCGAGCAGTCACATGGTGTAACGGCCCGTTTCGCAAGATGGAAAGTTTATCCAGATCATCAAAGATCTAACCTCAGTGTAACAGACATTAGAAGCCAACTGAGCTGGCTGGGGGGGCAGGGAGGGCGACTCCGGCTTCAGCCTCATATACACTTTTTTGGGGTTGGAGTTTGTACGGTTCAGTAAAAAAGTCTTTTTTTTTTTTTGCATCTTTTATGTGGTCAGTGTCTGATGGAAGAGGAGTTCCCCGCCAACAAACCCAGATATGACCCCGGCCATCTTTAACCCTTTTGCTTCCATATTTTTGCACAAGTCTTTAAAAACGCAGTTGTTTACCTGTTAACTGTATTTCCAGGAATCTTCCAGGACAGCTTCACATGAGATATGAGATAGGCTCCTCCCACCAGATTCACTTTTTTTTAATAAAATAGCCTCTCCATCCCTGAGTCTTCAGTGTAGAAATAGAACCGAAGGTCCAGGATAGAGCACAAATATAACTGTGGCCAACAATATGTGTACAGTCCATACATGACCCACCACCAGATCACAACTGTACTCCAAGTCAGGAGGGAACTACACTGTCCTGGAAGATTCCTGGAAATACAGTTAACAGGTAAAGAACTGCGTTTTCCCGAGTCATCTTCCAGGACAGAATAGGAATACGTACATTAGGGTGGGACTGCTGCTTGCAAGACCTTCCTGCCAAATGACTGTTCTTTGTTGGAGATCAGGTCTAACCGGTGGTGTCTGGCAAATGTGCTGAAGCTTGACCGTGTTGCAGCCCTGCAGATCTGTCCAGGGGAGGCTCCAGCTTTCTCTGCCCATGTAGCTGGGGTGGCCCTAGGTGAATGAGCCTTCAAGCCAGATGGTGGCGTTAGTGCCGAGGTTTTGGATCCTTCGGAAGTAGCTTCCTTTAGCCACCTTGCAACAGTGCCTTTAGAGGCTTTGGAACAAGACAAAGAGGCTGGACAAATTTCTCCACTCCTTTGGGCGCTCGATGTACTCAAGTAGGCATCTTCTTACATTGAAATCGTTATGGTCTCCTTCCTTGGTGATGCTTGAGGTCCCACACAATGATGGTGGCTCAAAAGGAACAGCTCTAAGAAACGGGAGCCAAAGTCCTAAACAGGGCATTTGGATGTACATGGGTTTCTACATCTAGCGATGTTGGTCTGCTAAGCAAGTGCAGATGTCCCTTCAGATGAACCACAATGGTTCTTCCTTAGGTTTCCCTCTGCCCAAACTAAGAGGGTTTCTGCCAGTTCCATTAGTTTAGGTGACCTTGTGCCTCCTTGTGAGTTTTGGTATGCGATTGTGGTCATGTTGTTCGACAAGACTTGAATCTCTTTCCCTATTTATTTTTTTCTGGAAGGCCTTAAAAATCTGCCAAATCTTGAAACTTCTCAGAACTGCTCCTAAGTCCCAGACAGGGCATTTGGATGTACATGGGTTTCTACATGTAGCGATGTTGGTCTGCTAAGCAAGTTCAGATGAACCACCATGACCGACCTTAGGTTTCCCTCTGCCCAGACTAAGAGTTTCTGCCAGTTCCATTAGTTTAGGTGACCTTGTCCCTCCTTGTCGGTTTACATACACAATTGTTGTCATGTTGTTCGACAAGACTCTAATCTCTTTCCCTATTTATTTTTTCCTGGAAGGTCTTAAGTGCTTTGAAAACTGCCAATTCTTGAAACTTCTTAGAACTGTTCCGTGTACATCCAAATGCCCTGTCTGGGACTTGGGAACGGATCTAAGAAGTTTCAAGAATTGGCAGTTTTCAAAGCACTTAAAGGCCTTCCAGGAAAAAATAAATAGGGAAAGAGATTTGAGTCCTGTCGAACATGACAACAATTGCGTACCTAAACCAACAAGGAGGCCTAAGGTCACCTAAATGAATGGAACTGGCAGAAACCCTCCTAGTCTTGGCAGAGGGAAACCTAAGGTTGATAGTGGTGGTTCATCTGAACTTGCTAGGAGACCAACATCGCTAGATGTAGAAACCCATGTACATCCAAATGCCCTGTCTGGGATTTGGGGTTTCTACATCTAGCGATGGCCCTCAGGAGTCTGATTACCAGGGAATCCTCTGCTACCTTTAATTCCAGGAAATTAGCCAACGGAGTTACTTGGACCTCAAGTGTGTTAGCCCCTAGGTTCTTATCTGCTCCTGCTTGTAGAAATACAAATACTGTCGTAATAGGTGTCCCTGGCAACCAGTTTTCCACATTTTGCCATAAATGGTGTTTGTGGACTTTTTCTGCCCACTTAAAAATGGTGACGACCACCTTCTCCGATAATCCTTTTCTGGCTAGCCTTTGCTGCTCAGAAGCCAAGTTGCGAATGACAGCTTCTCCGGGTGTGGGTGTAACACCTCTCCCTTTATTAGTAGGTCCTTCCTGGGTGGTATCCATGGATTCGTTAAGCTCAACTTCTTCAGAAAGGAAAACCATGGCCTTTTTGGCCAAAATGGAGCAATTAGGATGACTTTGGCACAAGACATCTGCATCTTCTGTACGACTCTTGGTAGTAGTCTGAGGGGTGTAAAGGAGGTCTCTACCCATGTCTGAGCCAATGTGTCTGTGCTTTGAGGGTCTCTTTGAAGGCAGAAATACTTCCTTAGTTTCGCGTTCCTTCTGTTGGAGAAAAGGTCTATAGGAGTGCCCATCTGCTGCAGACTTGGGCAAACGTGTGGCTGAGGCACCACTTCGATGGGCTGACTTCTCTACTTAGTTGGTCTGCTAGCAAGTTCAGATGGCCCTTCAGATGAACCACCATGACTGACCTTAGGTTTCCCTCTGCCCAGAATAAGAGGGTTTCTGCCAGTTCCATTAGTTTAGGTGACCTCATGCCACCTTGTCTGTTTAGGTACACGATTGTTGTCATGTTGTTCGACAGGACTTGAATCTCTTTCTCCATTTATTTTTTCCTGGAAGGCCGTAAGCGCTTTGAAAACTGCCAATTCTCTGAAATTTGAGGAGCTTCTTACAGTCTCTGGGTCCCATTTGCCTTGACTGCAAAGTAAAACAAAAAGAAAGCGCACCAACCTTTACTTCAGTAATCCATAATTTTATTAAATTCAGAATAATACTCACAAACAACGAAGTAAATCAAGCATACAAGTCCTCAATGGAACTTTAAAAGTGTGAAGCCGGTGAAAGTCACATCGTAGGGGTAGATCCACAGAGTACGGCTGACACGTTTCGAAAAGGGTCCCTTCTTCATCAGAGCTTTTTGTTTCACTTTGCAGTACTGGTCGGGCTTCCCCAGCCTTGCTTAGAGCTGCACAACCTTATATGCATTGGTGGTCGAATTTTTCAAGTTCTGGTTCCATCCATGCACCCTAGCTCTGGGTCATAGAGCGCAGGAGAGGTTGTTTCTGGTTCTACTCCCATTTGCCTTGAGCCAGACAGCCCTTCATACTCGCACCCCCACGCGCTTGCATCGGTTGTGATTTATGTTGGATTGGATTGTTTCCATCTCCTTCCATGTTCCAACTTTGGTATGTTGCTTCACCAGCTCAGCGACTCCCTCACTTTGTGCGTGAGGCGAATGCTGGAGTCCAGAGAGGTTTGGCTGGTGTCCCAGAGGGAGAGAACATGATTCTGTATTGTCCTGGCGTGCAGTTGCGCCCATTTTATTCCAGGTATGGCTGCAGTCATTCATCCGGTAAGCTTCATGGCATCGCTGACTGTAGAGTCTGATGCCTCCCGAAGACTCTGTGTTTTGTTGCAGTTTGAGAGCCTTTTCTGGTGTCGGCTATAAAACAGGCGCTTGTTGAATCCAGAATATATCCCAAATATGCAATTCTGTTGGAAAGCACTAGCTGTGATTTTTCTGCATTAACCACTTCCCCCACTTCCAGTCCGGACGCTTTCACCCCCCTTCCGGTCCGGGCGCTTTCACCCCCCTTCCGGTCCGGACGCTTTCACCCCCCTTCCGGTCCGGACGCTTTCACCCCCCTTCCGGTCCGGACGCTTTCACCCTCCTTCCGGTCCGGACGCTTTCACCCTCCTTCCGGTCCGGACGCTTTCACCCTCCTTCCGGTCCGGACGCTTTCACCCTCCTTCCGGTCCGGACGCTTTCACCCTCCTTCCGGTCCGGACGCTTTCACCCTCCTTCCGGTCCGGACGCTTTCACCCCCCTTCCGGTCCGGACGCTTTCACCCCCCTTCCGGTCCGGACGCTTTCACCCCCCTTCCGGTCCGGACGCTTTCACCCCCCTTCCGGTCCGGACGCTTTCACCCCCCTTCCGGTCCGGACGCTTTCCCCCCCCTTCCGGTCCGGACGCTTTCCCCCCCCTTCCGGTCCGGACGCTTTCACCCCCCTTCCGGTCCGGACGCTTTCCCCCCCCTTCCGGTCCGGACGCTTTCACCCCCCTTCCAGTCCGGACGCTTTCACCCCCCTTCCAGTCCAGACCAATTTTCAGCTTTCAGCGCTATCACACTTTGAATGACAATTGCGCGGTCATGCAACACTGTACCCATATGAATTTTTTAGCATTTTTTTCCCCAGACAGATAAAACTTTATTTTGGTGGTATTTATTCACCACTGGGATTTTTATTTTTTTTTTGCTATATAAATGAAAAAGTCCAAAAATTCTGAAAAAAAAAAATTATAAAATTTTGCAAATAAATAATCTTTCTTCATAAATCTTGGCCAAAATGTATTCCGTTATCTTTTTAGCAAAAAAAAAAAAACCCAAATTAGTTTATAACCAAAAAATAATTTTTTTTACATTTTTATTTTTTTTAACATACGGTCACCCTACCATGGTGACACTGTACTACTTGTGGGGGGTGATGATTTTTTTTTTTTTTACACCGATTGCTTTTACACCCATAAAGGCTGCAAAAGCAATAATTTCTTCTTCTGTGGCTGCATTCTTGCAGCCATTGAGAAATACTGTGAGAGCTGTAATTGGTCACAGCTTGTCACATGGTACAAGGCTGTTGTGAATAGCCCTGTACCATGTGACCTCTGTGATCATCCACAAATTTCACACGTAGTAAGCAATGTCAGAAGTGACATCTTGCTTACACCTATTCGTGTGATCACCGATTAGCCAATCAGGGATCACATGATCAGGACCTCACACAGAGGTCCCGTAGAGCGATCGGTGTTCGGCACCGAATTGCGGTGCCGCGCGCTCCCAGGGAACGCACACAAATCAAAATGGCGGGCGCCGTTTATGACCGACAACCCGCCCCTGCACTACCACCGTGCGGCCATTTATATACAGTTCCCGGACAGGAAGTGGTTAATTAGCCGGCCTAGGTCTGTCAAGAAAGAGATTGTATTTGCCACGTGACTTTCTAGCACCTCTTCTGAGTCTGCGAACAAAAGGAAGTCATCCAGGTAGGGGATAATGTTTATTCCCTTCAACCTTAAGCTTTGTAGTCCTTCCGCTAGGACCTTCAGGAATATCCTTGGGGCTGAGGACAGACCATAGGGAAGGGCGTTGAACTGAAAAAAACATGGTCTTCTTGGGCTCTTTTGGATCGAACCTCAAAAACTTTGTCGAGTCGTCCCTTATTGGGATATGAAGGTATGCATCTAGGTCCATTGACACCATGAACACTCCATGGGAAAGGATTTCGTTCACTTTGTAGATTTTCTCCATGCAAAACTTTTTTTTTTTATTTTTTTTCAGTTTGAGTATCATTCTGTACTTTCCTGAGGGCTTCCTCCTCAGGAAGAGATGGGAGTAGAACCCCTTTTTCTTTCTTCCTCCCCCAACAGACTGACTACATTCTGTTGACGCATCTCTTCAAAGAGGTTCACGAGTGCCCTTGGCGGTAGGGGCGGGGCGCAAAAAAATCTGTTGGGGGGGGAATTGCAAAATTCTATCCTGTAGCCATTCTGAATTACGTCTACGATGAATGCATTCTGGGTAGTCTGTAGCCATTGTGTGTGGAAGTGTCCCAGCCTTCCACCTGGCTCCTTCAGTCATTTGTATTGGGTTTATCCTGGTTGTGGTTGAAGAGGAACCCTCCTATTTCCTTTCCTTGTAACCGGCGAGGGTGTCCTCGTCCAGGAGGCCTCTGTACCTCCCGTCCAGGAGGCCTCTGTACCTCCCGTCCAGGAGGCCTCTGTACCTCCCGTCCAGGAGGCCTCTGTACCTCCCGTCCAGGAGGCCTCTGTACCTCCCGTCCAGGAGGCCTCTGTACCTCCCGTCCAGGAGGCCTCTGTACCTCCCGTCCAGGAGGCCTCTGTACCTCCCGTCCAGGAGGCCTCTGTACCTCCCGTCCAGGAGGCCTCTGTACCTCCCGTCCAGGAGGCCTCTGTACCTCCCGTCCAGGAGGCCTCTGTACCTCCCGTCCAGGAGGCCTCTGTACCTCCCGTCCAGGAGGCCTCTGTACCTCCCGTCCAGGAGGCCTCTGTACCTCCCGTCCAGGAGGCCTCTGTACCTCCCGTCCAGGAGGCCTCTGTACCCCACCAGACAGCCGGAGTGAAAATAAAACGGGGGTAGTGTCAGTCCTGGCTGGAGGAAACACCGATACTGAAGACCCCCAGGGATGGAGAAGCTATTTATTAAAAACGTGGGTCAGGTGGGAGGAGCCTCTCATGTGAAGCTGTCCTGGAAGATGACCTGGGAAAAATCATTTTAGGCCTGATGATTATGTAAAACCTCCATTTTATATGCATGGTCAGCCTGAGGAGGAACCGCGCCCCGACACTGGCGGTGCCCGGAAGGGACCGCAGCCCCCACACTGGCGGTGCCCGGAAGGGACCGCAGCCCCCACACTGGCGGCGCCCGGAAGGGACCGCAGCCCCCACACTGGCGGCGCCCGGAAGGGACCGCAGCCCCCACACTGGCGGCGGCCGGAGGAAGGGCAAAGAATGACGGGTTCTCTTTAAGGAGACATCAGGGGTCTGGAAAAGACCCTGGGGTGCAGCTCACGCTCCGTTAGTGCGGTTTTACATGTCACTTCCAGGTTTTTAGGTGGGGGGGGAAAATCAGTAAATGAACATTCGTCGATCTTCTCCCTCTTCTCTAACCAGCAGCACCCACTAGTCCAGTCCTGATGTGTCGATCGCAGGAAATATGGCAGCTGCTGGGTGTGTGTATACCTCCCTCCCCTCCCCAGGACTAGGTGCAGCGGTGGCAGTCACCATGTCAGTGAAGACCAAGGCTACGTCTCCCCCCCCCCCCCCCCCATGTACTTGGTGGGTTACAGTTACATGGCTGGAGTAGAAGATCCTGTCCCCTGCCAGCCTACCGTACAGAAGGCCCCCCCCGTTCTCTGTGTGGAAGCAGTAGTCTCTCTGCAGAGGTCCAACGTACCCCCTTAATAATTCAGTTATAACCTTCCAATCAGCAAAACTCATTCTCTCTGCTGATTGGAGATCTGTAGGTCTGATTCATTAGGAGGAATACTGGACCCCTGCAGAGAGACCACTGCTTCCACACAGATCAGTCATCTCATGAGTGCCCAACGTGGGACCGTCTGTATTGGTGACCTCCTGGGGGCCCCGTCCATGTCGGCAATCCCCTGGGGGCCCCACCTGTATCTGGGGGACCCGTCCACGATCTCCTAGGGGCCCCCCATCTGTATCTGGGGGACCCATCCACGATCCCCTGGGGGCCCCATCTGTGTCGGTGATCCCCTGGGGGCCCCATCTGTGTCGGTGATCCCCTGGGGGCCCCATCTGTATCTGAGGGTCCCGTCCGTGTCGGTGATCCCCTAGGGGCCCCATCTGTATCTGAGGGTCCCGTCCGTGTCGGTGATCCCCTAGGGGCCCCATCTGTTTCAGCAATCGCCTGAGGGCCCCATCTCTATCTGCGATCTCCTGGGTACCCTATCTGACCCTCCGTTCCACACACAGTGCAATCTGATTGTACAATCACCTCCAGATCTACTAATATGAATCCAATGGGCCGCCCATAGATTGTCAGTCTCTGCAGAAGATCGTACAATCTGATTGCATCATATGTGGGGAGCTGAGACCTGATTGGCTGCTATATGTCACAAACACATACAAGCCCCCCTCCCCTACACACAGCCGCACCTCCCCCATTACCTGTCTCTCCCGCTCTCGGTGCCCCTCTGCCGGTCTGTCCGCCACTCCACTCCGCTCTCACCTCCCGCACTTCCCTCTCATCTCTGCCCTCATGGGAGATTCCCGACGCCGGACCGGAAGTGGCGAAACCACGGCGGCCATCTTTACTGTGGGCGGAAGAACTTCCTCTTCTCTGAGAGGAGCCCTTTTTCTGGCATCGCCTTTCTCAGTAAGAGCAGCGGCCACACCTCCCTGCGCCCTCCACCAATAGGCAGTCAGGATGTGGAGGCTGTGAAGAGGAAGTGATGTCAGGCGCGGCTGAGACCGATACTTCCGTGTAATCTTTGTAACGAGAAGCTGGTGGGCGTTGTTAGGTAATGGCCCCCTATATGTGCGATACATAGCACCGTGTGTAGTCCTGATGGCAGCTTCTCATCACCCCGAGATTTATATACTGAGGGAAGCCTGAGGGCAATGTCGGTTCTGAACTTCTGATTGGCCTAGCACTGTCTCGTGGGAACAGTCACATGATCCTCCATAACCGGAAGTACTGGCCACTTCCTTTAGCGCCAATAAAGGGCGGGGATTATGGAATCCTTGTGCTGGCCTACAGCGCTCCCTCTACTGGCGGCTCCGCTAATCTACAGAACTCCCCCTACTGGTGGCTCCGCCAAACTACAGAGATTCCTCTACTGGCGGCTCCACCAAACTACAGAGCTCCCTCTACTGGCGGCTCCACCAAACTACAGAGCTCCCTCTACTGGCGGCTACGCCAAACTACAGAGCTCCCTCTACTGGCGGCTCCACCAAACTACAGAGCTCCCTCTACTGGCGGCTCCGCCAAACTACAGAGCTCTCTCCACTGGCGGCTCCGCTAATCTAAAGCGCTCCCCCTAGTGGCGGTTCCGCTAATCTACAGAGTTCCTTTTACTGGTGGCTCCGCCAATCTACAGAGCTCCCCCTACTGGCGGCTCCGCCAAGCTGCAGCGCTCCCTCTACTGGTGAATCTACAAATCTCTTTATTTTACACAGTAACACAAATATGGAAGAACAACGCTGTAAAGATGGGAAAACAATTGCACAAACATAAGTGATGGATGAAAATACCTCCTACTGAAGTGTGACCGGGCTGTGGACGTTGCATAAATATACGTTGGAAGCAGAAATAAAAAAGCTTCAGATAAATACATTGAACATGTTTTTTCAACAGACTAGCTCCCCTGACAGTGACATGGCAGCTCAGCTCTCCCCTCCCCCATCCACAGTAGTAACTCAGCAGCTCAGCTCTCCCCTCCCCCATCCATAGTAGTAACTCAGCAGCTCATCCTTCCCTTCCCCAAAAGCTCAGCTTCCCCAGTATTGACTCAGCAGATCGGCTTCCCCAGAAACTCAGCTCCGCCTTCCCCCCTTCCATCAGTGACTTGGCAGCTCAGCCCCCCCCCCCATCCCTCTTCCCCAGAAGTTCAGCTCCCCCTTTCCCCCTCCCATCAGTGACTTGACAGCTCAGCTCCCCCATCCCCAGAAGCTCAGCTCCCCCATCCCCCTTCCCCAGAAGCTCAGCTCCCCCTTCCCATCAGTGACTTGACAGCTCAGCTCCCCCTTCCCATCAGTGACTTGGCAGCTCAGCTTCCCCTTCCCATCAGTGACTTGGCAGCTCAGCTCCCCCATCCTCTTTCCCCAGAAGCTCAGCTCCCCCTTTCCCCCTCCTATCAGTGACTTGGCAACTCAGCTCCCCCTTTCCCCCTCCCATCAGTGACTTGACAGCTCAGCTCCCTCATCCCCAGAAGCTCAGCTCCCCCATCCCCCTTCCCCAGAAGCTCAGCTCCCCCTTCCCATCAGTGACTTGACAGCTCAGCTCCCCCTTCCCATCAGTGACTTGGCAGCTCAGCTTCCCCTTCCCATCAGTGACTTGGCAGCTCAGCTCCCCCATCCTCTTTCCCCAGAAGCTCAGCTCCCCCTTCCCCCCTCCTATCAGTGACTTGGCAACTCAGCTCCCCCATCCCCCTTTCCCAGAAGCTCATCTCCCCATCCCCCTTCCCCAGCAGTGATTCAGCAGCTCAGCTCCCCCTTCCCAAGCGCTGACTCAGCAGGTCAGCTCACCATTTTGCAAGTGGGCATCTGAGCTGCTGCATCAATGCTGGAAGGGTGAGCTGAGCTGCCGAGTCATTGCTGGGAAAGGAAGGGGGCTGAGATGTGGAGTCACTGCTGGGGGGGAATGGTGAGAGCAAATCTGCTGAGTCACTGTTGGGGAAGGGGGGCACCTGAGCTGCTAAGTCACTGGAAGAGGGGGAGCCGAACTTGCCTGGCCCACGAGTCAGGGCAATGGATGCTTCCATCAAAGGCTTCTGGGACCCTTTCAGATCCTTTGATTTGATTGAAGACGGGGGGGGCGGTATGATTTTATTTGTGGTGACAGAACAGATGACCACACCCCAGAAATGTCCACTTCATGTATAATGAGTATTGTATGAGCTGCTCATATGAGCATATTAGTGAGGTGGCTGCCTTATGAATTCTCACCATTAGAGGGCAGCATTGTACTGCTCATAAAATGTAGGTTTGTTGATAAGTCATGATTGTCTCAATGGTGACCCCTTGTGGTAAAATTGTATATGACTTCCAGCTGCTTTAAACCCATTCAAGGGGGGGGGGGGTCACTATTGCTGACCTACTTATTTGTTTGGCTGTTTATCAGACCCACCCCTCTGCAAGGATCCAGAACAAGTAGGTGGGTGAATTAAGTCAGAGTAAGTGCCCGGTCACACTGGTACCGCATGCGATTTGTAAATCATACGGAAAGTCGCACCCTATTGTCCGCAATTCCAGCGTTCATATCGGTGCGGTTCCGACTTGGTCAGATGTCCTGCGAATCGCACCTCAAATCGGCAGGTCATCCGACTTTGAAATTGTGCGACTTCACTGTAAGTCACACAATTTCAACGTCAGGATTGGTGTGACCGGGGTATTAAGTCAACAGTTTTAATGTGCATGCATGTTCTGGGTTAGCGACTCCAAATCCCATGTGACAGCCAGGGAACAAGCATTTGCACAATGGGAACTGGAGCCTCTGGGGGGACCAGAACATAATCTGGCACAGCTCAGCACAGAAACCAATCGGCTTCCAGGTTTTATTGCCAAAGCTTAACTAAACAAGCTGAAGGTAGAAGCTGATTGGCTCCCATGCTCAGCTGCACCAGATTCTGCCTGCTCCAATTTTAGGCTGTGGTGTGGAACACTGCATGTGATTTGCGCAGGAATCGCACCACTTTCCTGTGCATGTCGCATGCGGTATCTGTGCGGTGCGGTTTGAGCCATACATTTTGATATGACTCAAAATCGCATCGCAGCCGCCCCAAAAAGGTGCAGGGCCCTTTTTTTTTTGCACATGATTTGCATCACATGGGTGTTCTCACCCGTGCAATCTGATTTCTGGCAATCGCACTGCGTTTTGTGATCTGTTTCTGGGTTGCATTCATTTATCATTGACATGGGATGTGGTGGAACGGGAGATTCCCATCATGGATGTGCAGCCGACAAATCTGCAGCAACTGCGTGATGCTATCATGTCAATACGGAGCAAAATCTCTGAGGAACGTTTCCAACACCTTGTAGAATCTACACCACGAAGAATGAAGGCAAAACGAGGTCCAACCCGGGACTGGCAAGGTGGACCTCATAAAGTGGCCGGTGAGTGTATCCAGGGGTGGACTGACAACTCATGGGGCCCACAGGCAATAGGGGATCATGGGGCCCCTGTGTCCTTGCCCAATATCAAAAAAGCCTATGAAAAAGGTTCCAGGGGCATCTCATGGGGCTCCCTACTGACCCCGGGCCCTCAGGCAGTGCCCGAGTTTTCAAATAGTCAGTCCGCCCCTGAGTGTATCTCTCCCTTTTTCTATCCAAAATGAATAAAAAAAAGTTCTGCCTTTAGTTCTACAAAGTGGTAGGTCATGTCACATGACAGAGTGGGGTCAGCGCATGCTGAAGCGCACAGTGTGCAGAAGTCGCCAACTGTCTGCAGAGTCAATAGCTAAAGACCTCCAAACTTGGTGTGGCCTTCAGATGAGCCCAACAACAGTACGTAGAGAGCTTCATGGAATGGGTTTCCATGGCCGAGCAGCTGCATCCAAGCCTTCCATCACCAAGTGGAATGCAAAGGGTCGGATGCCGTGGTGTAAAGCACGCTGCCACTGGACTCTAGAGCAGTGGAGATGTGTTCTCTGGAGTGACCAATCACACTTCTCTGTCTGGCAATCCAATGGACGTGTCTGGGTTTGGCGGTTGCCAGGAGAACGGTATTTGCCTGACTGCATTGTGCCAAGTGTAAAGTTTGGTGGAGGGGGGATTATGGTATGGAGTTGTTTTTCAGGGGTTGGGCTTGGCCCCCTAGTTCCAGTGAAGGGAACTCTTAAGGCAACATTTTGGACAATTTCATGCTCCCAACTTTGTGGGAGGAGTTTGGGGATGGCCCCTTCCTGTTCCAACATGACTGCCCACCAGTGCACAAAGCAAGGTCCATAAAGACATGGAGGAGCCAGTTTGGGGTGGAGGAACTTGACTGTCCTGCACAGAGTCCTGACCTCAACCCCATAGAACACCTTTGGGATGAATTAGAGCGGAGACTGTGAGCCAGGCCTCCTCCCCCGACATCAGTGCCTGACCTGACAAATGTGCTTCTGGAAGAATGGTCCAACCTTCCCATAGACACCCTCCTAAACCTTGTGGACGGCCTTCCCAGAAGAGTTGAAGCTGTTATGGCTGCAAAGGGCGGGGCCAACTCAATATTGAACCCTACGGACTAAGACTGGGGGGCCATTAAAGGTCATGTGTGGGGAAGGGGCGGGGCCAACTCATTATTGAACCCGGACTGAGACTGGGAGGCCATTAAAGGTCATGTGCGTGGAAAGGGCGGGGCCAACTCAATATTGAACCCTACGGACTAAGACTGGGGGGCCATTAAAGGCCATGTGTGTGGAAAGGCCGGCGGCCCAATACTTTTGGCAATATAGTGTGTGCGTAGCGCAGTTGTACCTCCCCCAATGCTGAGGTCGTGGCCTATTATGTTTCGGGGGGGGGGAGGGTGCCCATTCACTCCCCCTTTCCTGGCCTACCAGGCTGCATGCTCAGATAAGGGTCTGGTGTGTATTTTGGGGGGACCTCATGCTTTTTCTGCTGCAACGTGTCCTCAGCCTTTGCGCAGGTCCCCAGGGAAATAGCCAATGGCATGCAGGGGGAGGAGCATTCTAGGAGGTCCAGTCCACATACTGGGTGCTGCTGGGGTGTTGCAGGGGAGACAAATCCAAATCTTGTGGCAGCTTTAGAGGCTCTGGCTGCAAAAAGATCTCTAAGAACCCTAACCAGGCACAATGGCTCGCTCTATGGGTTATGTCAACTCAACTTTCTTTTTCTTTTCTTTTTTTTTTCCAAAACTGGAGTTCCCCTTTAAGGACAGCCTGTGCCTGACCTGAGCGCAGAGGTGACACAAGGACACGTCCCCGCCGTGTTCAGTGTTCCGTGCAGAACATCGGACTCCGCCCATCCGTTCCACCGTTTATCTTTCTGCCCGGACTGGTCCAGGTTCTGTGCCAGAGACCATGGCATGGAATGTAAACAGCAAATAATGGCAAATCCTCATTTATTGGATTGCAGAGATCCGAGAAAACCTCATTTCATGCCGTAAAAGGTTGTCTCGTGTTATGTAAAGCGCAATCTGTGCGACACAATGGGAGGGGGAGGGGCACATGGGGACGGGTTTAGTGGGTGCGCCTATGCGGGGCTCCGGTGGGGAGATTTCCCCTTGATCACTGTCACGGTGACAACGCTTTCATCAGACAGGAAGTGAAGGGATGTTTGTAACAGAATGCAGACAAATAGACTTTCTTTTTTTTTTTTAAATGTCTTTCAAACCCAGATATTACCTTGTAAGATCCCAGTCACATCGAGTGCGACTTGCCATGCGACACCCCATTGTGTGCAAATAAAGCGGTCATGTTCCGATTTCTACAGTAGTGCATAGAGATCTATGTCTTGAAAGCTGCAGCTGTCTTGCAAGTCGCACCGCAAGTTGGGATGACATCCGCCTTTGAAATCGTGCGACTTCACTGGAAGTCGCACGATTTCAAAGTCGGATCGGTCGGACTTAAAGTAGCAGTGTCGTCATCACTGTGCTGTACATAGGCCTTTGCAGAGAGCAGAGATGAAGGAGGGACCCAGCAGGCTCCACCCACTACAGAAAACTACAGAAGAGGGGCGGAGACCAGACCAGTAAACCTGCACGAGAACAGCAGAGCTGGGGGAGGGACCCAGCAGGCTCCACCCACTACAGAAAACTACAGAATGGGGGCGAAGACAGGACCGGTCACCCTGCACAAGGAGAGCAGAGCTGTGGGAGGGACCCAGCAGGCTCCACCCACTACAGAAAAGTACAGGAGGGGTGGAGACAAGACCTGTAAACCTGTACAAGGAGAGCAGAGCTGTGGGAGGGACTCCTCCTCCAAAGCTCCTCCTCTGGGGCTCCTCCTCTAGGGCTCCTTCTCCAGAACTCCTCTTCTATGGCTCCTCCTTTAGGGCTCCTCCTCCAGAGCTCCTCCCCTGCGGCTCCTCCTCTGGGGCTCCTCCTCTAAGGCCCCTCCTCCAGAGCTCCTCTTCTAGGGCTCCTCCCCTGGGGCTCCTTCTCCAGAGCTCCTCCTCTGGGGCTCCTTCTCTAGGGTTCCTTCTCCAGAGCTCCTCTTCTAGGGCTCCTCCTTTCGGGCTCCTTCTTTGGAATTCTTCCTGTAGAGCTCCTCCCCTGCGGCTCCTCCTCTGGGGGTCCTCCTCCAGAGACCCTCTTCTAGGGCTCCTCCTCTAGGGCTTCTCCTCTGGGGCTCCTCCTCTCTGTAATCTCAAAAACCCTATTGGAGGGTTCCTCCAGAGAGAGGAACCTCTGCAGCAATGCTGGCAGCACTCATACGTCTATTTCCCAAAGACAACCTCTGGATATGACTCTGAGCACGTGCACTCAACTTCATTGGTGGACCATGGCGAGGCCTGTTCTGAGTGGAACCTGTCCTGTTACATCGCTGTATGGCCTTGGCCACCGTGCTGCAGCTCAGTTTCAGGATCTCGGCAATCTTCTTATAGCCTCGGCCATCTTTATGTAGAGCAACAATTCTTTTTTTCAGATCCTCAGAGAGTTCTTTGCCATGAGGTGCCATGCTGAACTTCCAGTGACCAGTATGAGAGAGTGAGAGCGATAACACCAAATGTAACCCCCCCCCCCGCTTCCCATTCACACCTGAGACCTTGTAACACCAACGAGTCACATGACACTGGGGAGGGAAAATGGCTAATTGGGCCCAATTTGGACCTTGTCACTTAGGGGTGGAGTCACTTTTGTTGCCAGCGGTTTAGACATTAATGGCGGAGTGTTGAGTTATTTTGAGGGGACAGCAAATTTACAGATGTAGTTGACCTGTGTGGCAGAGCTGTGTAAATGTCAGGACTGGTTGGACAGAAATACCACTTCTTTGGCAGGTAAAAAAAAGCCGTAGGATCCTGGGAAGAGTTAGTCGATCTGGTCCAGGGGCGGACTGACAACTCATGGGGCCCCCGGGCAATAGGGGATCATGGGGCCCCTGTGTCCTTGCCCAAACTCAAAAAAGCCTATGAAAAAGGTACCAGGGTCATCTCATGTAGCCCCTTACTGACCCCGGGCCCTTGGGCAGAGCCCGAGTTTCCAAGTGGTCAGTCCGCCCCTGGTTGCTGCATCACATTACCAGTGACACTGGCTGAGAATTCCTCTACTAGCGTTTGTATTGAAATGAGTTGAATATCATTCAATTGGCAGGAATATGAAGATGGAAGAATATAAAACGTTGCATACGTGACCCGCGCCATGCCAAGCGCTCATTCGGGTTTTATATTTATAGCGTATTTTGGAGTCATTGCCGCAATAAAAACTTTCTGTGAACTCTGCACTGGAGGCCAAGCCAACGGAGGGACAGACTTCCAAGAACACAATGGGGGAGATTTACTGAAACTGGAGCACTCAGAATCTGGAGCAGCTGTGCATGGCAGCCAATCAACTTCTACCTTCAGCTTGTTCAGTTAAGCTTTGACAATAAAACCTGGAAGCTGATTGGCTCCCATGCAGAGCTGCACCAGATATTGCACTCTCTAGTTTTAGTAAATAACCCCATTCCGTCTACTCCAAATGTGGGATGACTTTTTAAATATATATTATAAACCCCGTTTTGCTCCATTAAATCCTCCCTCCAGCCTCCCCTTCAGTCTTGCACAGGTGTACCTGCTCCTCCCCTTCAGTCTTGCACAGGTGTACTGGCTCCTCCCCTTCAGTCTTGCACAGTTGCACCAGCTCCTCCCCTTCAGTCATGCACAGGTGTACCGGTTCCTCCCCTTCAGTCTTGCACAGGTATATCGGCTCCTCCCCTTCAGTCTTGCACAGGTGTACTGGCTCCTCCCCTTCAGTCTTGCACAGGCGTACCAGCTCCTCCCCTTCAGTCATGCACAGGTGTACCAGCTCCTCCCCTTCAGTCTTGCACAGGTGTAGAGGCTCCTCCCCTTCAGTCTTGCACAGGAGTAGTGGCTCCTCCCCTTCAGTTTTGCACAGGTGTACTGGCTCCTCCCCTTCAGTCTTGCACAGGTATATCGGCTCCTCCCCTTCAGTCTTGCACAGGTGTACTGGCTCCTCCCCTTCAGTCTTGCACAGGCGTACCAGCTCCTCCCCTTCAGTCATGCACAGGTGTACCAGCTCCTCCCCTTCAGTCTTGCACAGGTGTAGAGGCTCCTCCCCTTCAGTCTTGCACAGGAGTAGTGGCTCCTCCCCTTCAGTTTTGCACAGGTGTACTGGCTCCTCCCCTTCAGTCTTGCACAGGTGTACCAGCTTCTCCCCTTCAGTCTTGCACAGGTGTACCAGCTCCTCCTCTTCAGTCATGCACAGGTGTACCGGCTCCTCCCCTTCAGTCTTGCAGAGGTGTACTGGCTCCTCCCCTTCAGTCTTGCACAGGTGTAGCGGCTCCTCCCCTTCAGTCTTGCACAGGTGCACTGGCTCCTCCCCTTCAGTCTTGCACAGGTGTACTGGCTCCTCCCCTTCCATCTTGCACAGGTGTAGCGGCTCCTCCCCTTCAGTCTTGCACAGGTGTAGCGGCTCCTCCCCTTCAGTCTTGCACAGGTGTACTGGCTCCTCCCCTCCAGTCTTGCACAGCTGTACTGGCTCCTCCCCTCCAGTCTTGCACAGCTGTACCGGCTCCTCCCCTCCAGTCTTGCACAGGTGTACCGGCTCCTCCCCTTCAGTCATGCACAGGTGTACCAACTCCTCCCCTTCAGTCTTGCACAGGTGTACTGGCTCCTCCCCTTCAGTCTTGCACAGGTGTACTGGCTCCTCCCCTTCAGTCTTGCACAGGTGTACTGGCTCCTCCCCTTCAGTCTTGCACAGGTGTACTGGCTCCTCCCCTCCAGTCTTGCACAGGTGTACCGGCTCCTCCCCTTCAGCCGTGCACAGG
This sequence comes from Staurois parvus, assembly GCF_062004578.1. NCBI lineage: Eukaryota > Metazoa > Chordata > Amphibia > Anura > Ranidae > Staurois > Staurois parvus. Next base: position 50,106 of record NW_028319026.1, read on the forward strand.
TTTATTGGCTCCTCCCCTTCAGTCTTGCACAGGTGTACTGGCTCCTCCCCTCCAGTCTTGCATAGCTGTACCGGCTCCTCTCCTGGACTGAAATGGCTTCCTCTGATTTCACTGCACACTGGGAACTTAGTCAGATAGAACTCTGTCACATGAAGGACAGTGAATGACACCCAGCATCATCTAGATCTTTCCTCCCCAGCCTGACTGTCCCCGCCCCTTTCATTCATTGGATTACGGTTCTTTCAATCATGGATGGTCAGCATCAATGGGCGTTACCTATGCAAATATGTAACCTGCCTAGCAAGGCCCACTCCTCCAGACTGACACCTACCCACCAAGGCGTTTTGAAGTTTGCATAACCCCCCCCCCCCCCCCCAAGAGCCAGCCCACTGCTTGCATCAGGACTGAGGGCTCTAGAGACGAGTACTGAGGCAGGGTGCTGCGATATTTTCAGGAAGCTACGTACAGCACCCTGCTGGCCCCTCCCACCAGCCAGGATCTGCCTGCATTGCATAGAGAAGCACAAAGGCCCAGGGATGACATCGCTGGGTGTAAAATAAGATGTAATGAAAGTGGAAAGGTTTCTTTTTTTTATATTATATTCTTAGTATATTATAGATTTATTATATTATTTAAAAATGTAATTAGCATGTTGATAAGAATGGAAGGAAGGAAAAATATCAACTGATTATTCTGCAGCTTTAATATAGAAAAAGGAACGCTCAGGGGGACAGAGATCAGATGTCTGCATCATCGACACTGAGACACGGAGGGGAGCATGCGCAGCATCCCCAACGGTGGGAGCGTGCGCGGCATCACTAAAGGTGGGAGCGTGCGCAGCATCACTAAAGGTGGGAGCGTGCGCGGCATCACTAAAGGTGGGAGCATGCACGGCATCACTAAAGGTGGGAGCATGCACGGCGTCACTAAAGGGAGCGTGCGCGGCGTCACTAACGGTGGGAGCGTGCGCGGCATCACTAACGGTGGGAGCGTGCGCGGCATCACTAACGGTGGGAACGTGCGCGGCATCACTAAAGGTGGGAGCGTCCTCAGCATCACTAACGGTGGGAGCGTCCTCAGCATCACTAAAGGTGGGGGCAGGCGCAGCATCAATAAAGGTGGGAGTGTGCGCAGCATCAATAAAGGTGGGAGTGTGCGCAGCATCAATAAAGGTGGGAGTGTGCGCAGCATCACTAACGGTGGAAGCGTGCGCAGCATCACTGAAGGTGGGAGCGTGCGCAGCATCACTGAAGGTGGGAGCGTGCGCAGCATCACTAAAGGTGGGAGCGTGCGCAGCATCACTAAAGGTGGGAGCGTGCGCAGCATCACTGAAGGTGGGAGCGTGCGCAGCATCACTAAAGGTGGGAGCGTGCGCAGCATCACTAAAGGTGGGAGCGTGCGCAGCATCATTAAAGGTGGGAGCGTGCGCAGCATCACTAATGGTGGGAGCATGCACGGCGTCACTAAAGGTGGGAGCGTGCGCGGCGTCACTAACGGTGGGAGCGCGCACGGCATCACTAACGGTGGGAACGTGCGCGGCATCACTAACGGTGGGAACGTGCGCGGCATCACTAAAGGTGGGAGCGTGCGCGGCGTCACTAACGGTGGGAGCGTGCGCGGCATCACCAACGGTGGGAGCGTGCGCAGCATCACTAACGGTGGGAGCGTGCGCGGCATCACTAACGGTGGGAACGTGCGCAGCATCACTAAAGGTGGGAACGTGCGCAGCATCACTAAAGGTGGGGGCAGGCGCAGCATCAATAAAGGTGGGAGCGTGCGCAGCATCACTAACGGTGGGAGCGTGCGCAGCATCACTAACGGTGGGAGCGTGCGCAGCATCACTAACGGTGGAAGCGTGCGCAGCATCACTGAAGGTGGGAGCGTGCGCAGCATCACTGAAGGTGGGAGCGTGCTCAGCATCACTAAAGGTGGGAGCGTGCGCAGCATCACTAAAGGTGGGAGCGTGAGCGGCGTCACTAACAGTGGGATCGTTCGCGGCGTCACTAACGGTGAGAGCATGTGTGGCGTCACTAAAGGTGGGAGCGTGCGTGGCGTCACTAAAGGTGGGAGCGTGCGCAGCATCACTAATGGTGGGAGCGTGCGTGGCATCACTAAAGGTGGGAGCGTGCGCGGCATCACTAAAGGTGGGAGCGTGCGTGGCATCACTAATGGTGGGAGCGTGCGTGGCATCACTAAAGGTGGGAGCGTGCGTGGCATCACTAATGGTGGGAGCGTGCGTGGCATCACTAAAGGGAGCGTGCGCGGCGTCACTAATGGTGGGAGCGTGTGCAGCATCACTAATGGTGGTGATTAGACCCCCTGACAGTTTTTATTGCAGTCTGTGCCCCCCATTAGGGAGATCCCCCCTCTCTATTTGTCCCGTTTTCTGTTATCATTGAACCTGAAAGTAAAAGAAAACCCCAAATGTTGGGCTGTCCCCAAAAAAGTAATAGAGAGCTGTCCTGCAGTTGTAGCAGTTAGAGGGTTGAGACAAACCTTTTACCCCTGACAGGGGCACTTACGGTGATCAGCTTTTATTTATGAAAACCTTTTACCCCCAAAAGGAACAAAACATTTGCTACAACTGGCTATATAGTGTGAGCTGGAGTTTGGTTAGTGTATCTAAACCTGCTAGTCCGTCTAACACTCCCCTTCCCCCAGACTGACAGTGCTGCTGTCCAAAGGTGCCCCTGTGCTCCTCCATCCAGAGTGGGGGGCGCTCTAATACAGGAGGCGTGTTACTGGCCAGATCGCCAGGGGAAAACAGAGGGGAAATAAGCCTGAAAAAGAAAAAACGAATGCAGCCGCCACATAAAGGTAAAGTAAAATAAGGTAAAAGAAAATCCCAAATGTTGGGCTGTCCCCAGAAAAGTCATAGAGAGGAAATCTTCCAATGGGGATCCTATGGAATTCCCTTAATTTCCAGAGATTTCCTCTCACTTCCTGTTTGTTAGTAAACAAAACAGATCTCTCCCTCGTCAGTTTCAGCACACTGCTTTGCATGGCTCTGTATAGCACAGCCATACAAAGCAGTGTGCTTACAGTGAAGCACACACACCGCTTCCATAGTGAAACACACAGAGCACACAGTTAACCCTTTGATCGCCCCAGATGCTAACCCCTTCCTGCCCAGTGCCATTAGTACAGTGTCAGTTCTATTTATTAGCACTGATCACTGTATTGGTGTCACTGGGGATGTCAGTGATACCAAGTCAGTCCCCCCCCCCCCCCAGTGTCAGAATGCCCGCCGCAGTCCCGCTATAAGTCGCTGATCGCCGCCATTACTAGTAGGAATTTAAAACACATCCCAGTATCTATACCGCCATTTGTAAATGCGTGGTACTGTAAGGACTGTTACAAAAACTTAATTTACACGTATTAACACACCAATTAATTTACACGTATTGGGATTTTTTTTTCAGCAAAGACACGGAGCAGAATACATTTTGGACTAAATTTTTTACTGGACATGTTTAATAGCGAAATGTCAAAAATATTGTTTTTATTCATAAAATTGTCTGTCCTTTTTTATAGTACAAAAAATAGACACACAGACAATCAAATAGCACCAAAAGAAAACTCTATTTGTGGGGAAAAAAGGACACAAATTTCATTTGGGTGCAGCGTTGTATGATCGCGCAATTGCCAGTGAAGGTAGCGCAGTACCATAATGCAAAAATTGGCCTGGTCAGGAAGGGGGGGATCCTCTACAGGGCAAATAATTATAATCAGGTGCGAACTGACAACTCATGGGGCCCCGGGCAATAGGGGATCATGGGGCCCCTGTGTCCTCACCCACACTCAAATCACACCAAAAAAAGCCTATGAAAGGTACTAGGGACATCTCATGGGGCCCCCTACTGACCCCGGGCCCTCGGGCAGTGCCCGAGTTTCCAAATAGTCAGTCCGCTCCTGATTATAATTTAAATTAGTATTGTCATTATTGTTGTTATTATAAGTAATATTATTTGCACATTAACATTGATAAAAGTAATATTACTAACAATATTAACAGTAGTAATATTAATAATAATAATAAAATAATTATATTTCTGCTTATTATTATCATATATTATTATTAATATTATTATTATTACAACAATTAAGTAATCATAATAATTAGTAGGATCATTGTTGTTGTTGTTATAATTATTATCAGCATGCAAGTATTATTACTGATAAATAACAATAATATTATTAATAGTTACTACTATATTATCATTGTTATTATTATAATTAATAGTATGAATAAGTAATATATACATCAGTAATATGATCAACATAATAATAATAATAATATCACTACTTCTAAGAAGAATTATAATTACTGTGAATTTTTTTAGACCCCAAGCATCCTGTGCGGAGGACCCCAATATTACTCTTGTTCTATAATAACCCCCCAGGAAATGGGGGTTTCCAGTAAGGGAATGGATAGTAATCTCCATCATCCCCAGCTGTTTATTTCTCTCCTCTCCATGGAATTATTTCTCTCCTCTCCATGGAATGATTTCCCTCCTCTCCATGGAATGATTTCCCTCCTCTCCATGGAATTATTTCTCTCCTCTCCATGGAATTATTTCTCTCCTCTCCATGGAATGATTTCCCTCCTCTCCATGGAATGATTTCTCTCCTCTCCATGGAATGATTTCTCTCCTCTCCATGGAATGATTTCCTTCCTCTCCATGGAATTATTTCTCTCCTCTCCATGAAATGATTTCTCTCCTCTCCATGGAATTATTTCCCTCCTCTCCATGGAATTATTTCCCTCCTCTCCATGGAATTATTTCCCTCCTCTCCATGGAATTATTTCCTCCTCTCCATGGAATTATTTCTCTCCTCTTCATGGAATGATTTTACTCCTCTCCATGGAATAATTTCTCTCCTCTCCATGGAATTATTTCCTCCTCTCCATGGAATTATTTCCTCCTCTCCATGGAATTATTTCCTCCTCTCCATGGAATTATTTCTCTCCTCTCTATGGAATGATTTCTCTCATGGAATGATTTCCTCCTCTCCATGGAATATTTCCCTCCTCTCCATGGAATTATTTCTCTCCTCTCCATGGAATTATTTCTCTCCTCTCTATGGAATGATTTCCCTCTCCATGGAATGATTTCCTCCTCTCCAAGGAATGATTTCTCTCCTCTCCATGGAATTATTTCTCTCCTCTCTATGGATTGATTTCCCTCTCCATGTAATTATTTCTCTCCTCTCCATGGAATTATTTCTCTCCTCTCCATGGAATTATTTCCTCCTCTCCATGAAATGATTTCTCTCCTCTCCATGGAATTATTTCCCTCATGGAATGATTTCCTCCTCTCCATGGAATTATCTCCTCCTCTCCATGGAATTATTTCCCTCATGGAATGATTTCCTCCTCTACATGGAATTATCTCCTCCTCTCCATGGAATTATTTCTCTCCTCTCCATGGAATTATTTTTCTTCTCTCCATGGAATTATTTATCTTCTCTCCATGGAATTATTTCCCTCATGGAATGATTTTCCTCTCCATGGAATATTTCCCTCCTCTCCATGGAATGATTTCCCTCATGGAATGATTTCCTCCTCTCCATGGAATGATTTCCTCCTCTCCATGGAATGATTTCCCTCTCCATGGAATTATTTCCTCCTCTCCATGAAATGATTTCTCTCCTCTCCATGGATTGATTTCCTCCTCTCCATGGAATTATCTCCTCCTCTCCATGGAATTATTTCTCTTCTCTCCATGGAATTATTTCTCTCCTCTCCATGCAATGATTTCCTCCTCTCCATGGAATTATCTCCTCCTCTCCATTGAATTATTTCCCTCCTCTCCATGGAATTATTTCCCTCCTCTCCATGGAATTATTTCTCTTCTCTCCATGGAATTATTTCTCTCCTCTCCATGCAATGATTTCCTCCTCTCCATGGAATTATCTCCTCCTCTCCATTGAATTATTTCCCTCCTCTCCATGGAATTATTTCTCTCCTCTCCATGGAATTATTTCCCTCATGGAATTATTTCCTCATCTCCATGAAATGATTTCTCTCCTCTCCATGGATTGATTTCCCTCTCCATGGAATTATCTCCTCCTCTCCATGGAATTATTTCTCTTCTCTCCATGTAATTATTTCCCTCCTCTCCATGGAATGATTTCTCTCCTCTCCTCTCCATGGAATATTTCCCTCCTCTCCATGGAATGATTTCTCTTCTCTCCTCTCCATGGAATGATTTCTCTTCTCTCCTCTCCATGGAATGATTTCTCTTCTCTCCTCTCCATGGAATTATTTCTCCTCTCCTCTCCATGGAATATTTCCCTCCTCTGATACATTGTATCCACTAGTTTGATTCTTTGTTTAATAAACTATTGAAAACTTTGGCAGCCAGTGTGTGCCAGTCACATGTGTGCAGCGGAGGCCTGTGCACGAGCGCCCTCTAGCCGCCCGCCAGCGGAACGTCTCCCTCTCACTTCCTCCCATAGAGAGCAGGCAGGGCTGTGTGCTGCTGGCTGAGCCTCCAACTTCCACGCTTTCTGCTGCTCTCCCCCCTCCACGGATGAAGCTCGGAGCCCCACAAGAGGACCTGGAGCCACAGCACAGGGTGTGTCCCCCAGCCTGAGAAGCCCCAGAGCCTTGCCTGTCCTCTCCAGCCTGCAAGAGGAGACCAGGGAGGGACCCAGCTGAGGAAATGGAGCTCTGAGAGAGGGGGAGGGAAAGAGAGAGAGGAGAGGGTGGGGGGAGAGACAGTCCAGAAGAGACAGATCACCAAGCAGAGGGAGACCTGGAGCTGTCCCTTCCAGCAGGCTGCATCTCCTATTCAGGTCAGTAGAGGGGGGCTGCCTGACCCAGTTCCCCAGTGCATGGCTTGCAGGCAGCAGGGGGGGGGGGGTCCAGCCTTCCCTGCCTAGTTGCTGCTGGCTCAGATGGCATGGAGGGGGGGGGAATCCTGCCTGGGGAGCCCAGTAGTGCCCTTTGCTGCTGGATGATGGGGGCGCTCTCCATTCCCCCAGCATGGCTCTGCTCAGGGCCAGTACAGTCACCTGCTGCTGGAGAACTACAAGTGCAAGCATGTCCTGCCAGCCAGGGCGACCACAGCTGTAAAGTTGGTCCTGTGCAGTGTTGGGGGCATGCTGGGTGTTGTAGTTCTTGGTCTGATGGACAGAGGCAGGATCTCATTTACAATGATGTGGTCCTTGGCTGCTGGGACTTGTGGTTCTTTAGCAGTTCCGTTGGGTTTGATGTACTTTCAGCTCATTGGTGGTTCATGAGTTTGAGCTGCGGGGAACAAGGATTCATTCTTGTCTGCATGGAGTCTGTAGGTTGCTGTGTTTGAGCTGCAAGGTACTGAGTTTGATAGCTGTCTGCATGGAGTTTGTAGGTTGCTTGTGTTTTGAGCTGTAGAGTACTGAGTTTGATTCCTACCTGCATGGAGTTTGTAGGTTGCTTGTGGTTGAATTGTGGGGTACTGGGTATGATGTCTACCTAATTGGAGTTTATAGGTTGCTTGTATTTGAGCTGCAGGTACTGGGTTTGATAGCTGTATGCATGGAGTTTGTAGGTTGCTTGTGTTTTGAGCTGTAGAGTACTGAGTTTGATTCCTACCTGCATGGAGTTTGTAGGTTGCTTGTGGATTGATTTGTGGGGTACTGGGTATGATGTCTACCTAATTGGAGTTTATAGGTTGCTTGTATTTGAGCTGTGGGGTACTGGGTTTGATAGCTGTATGCATGGAGTTTGTAGTTTGTTTGTGTTTGAGCTGCAGGGTACTGGGTTTGATAGCTGTATGCATGGAGTTTGTAGGTTTCTTGTTTGAGCTGCAGGGTACTGTGTGAAAGCTGTCTGCATGGAGTTTGTAGATTGCTTGTGTTTGAGCTGTAAGGTACTGAGTGTGAACGCTGTCTGCATGGAGTTTGTGGGCTGCTTGTGTTTTGAATTGTGGGGTACTAGGTATGATATCTGCCTGAATGAAGTTTATAGGTTGCTTGTGTTTGAGCTGTGGGGTACTGGGTTTGATAGTTGTCTGCATGGAGTTTGTAGGCTGTTTCTGTTTGAACTACAGGGTACTGGGTTTGATAGCTGTCTGCATGGAGTTTATAGGTTGCTTGTATTTGAGCTGTGGGGTACTGGGTTTGATAGCTGTCTGCATGGAGTTTGTAGGTTGCTTGTGTTTAAGCTGCGGGGTACTGGGTTTGATAGCTGTCTGCATGGAGTTTATAGGTTGCTTGTGTTTGAGCTGTGGGGTACTGGGTTTGATAGCTGTCTGCATGGAGTTTGCAGGTTGCGTGTGTTTTAGGCGTGCTTTAGGTGTTTTTCTTTGCACCTACAACAGGCAAGGTTACCCTGTGACCCCATTTGGCCTCGGTGTCTGTGATTGTGGCGGGAACCTTAGATTGTGGTGATTGGTGGCTCTTCGTAAGATGCCACGGTATATGTCAGTGCTATAAGGCTTGATGTGTGTATAGAATGTGAATGTATATACTAGATGGAGTGTGTATACCTAAATATTCACTGCCAGAGTCTCAGTTCTTCTGCTGCATTCTTGTGGGAGGTGAGCCGACTCAGCGATCAGACTGTCACTCTCCGGCTGCCAGTTGTCAGAAGTATAGATTTGGGTGGATTTCTGTGGAGTGAGGCTGTAGAATGGCCCTCTGGGGTCCAGATAGGACTGGCTGGCTCCTGAATTCTGTGTGCGTGTAAATACGGAGGGAAGATGTCCCGTGTATGGGATGGTCTGAACCCGCTCAGCGCACCGGATATCCCCCCCCTCCCCCCAATATAGATTTTCTGTAAACATACAACAATCGGAATATTACAATGGAATTCTAATAATCGCACCAATTTATTGAAGATTTTCCGGTGTCCCGCCACGTATTTATCTGTATCTCGGTCTGACGCTGCAGCTTGAGTGTCGGGAGTCATCAAAGGTCACATGAAGCTGCACTTGAGTGTCGGGAGTCAAAGGTCACATGAAGCCGCACTCTACACTGTGGGAAACGCGGGCACTGTTATGCGCTCTCAGGAGCTGGGAGTGTGCGAGGTCCAGAAGTCGACGGGGTAGCAGGGGAAGAGTCGAGCCTAGTCGCCTGAACTCCTCCTTGAGGAGGTTCTCTTGAGGTCTCCTCCAGGGCCGAGGAGGTTCTCTTGAGGCCTCCTCCAGGGCCGAGGAGGTCCTCTTGAGGCCTCCTCCAGGGCCGAGGAGGTCCTCTTGAGGCCTCCTCCAGGGCCGAGGAGGTCCTCTTGAGGCCTCCTCCAGGGCCGAGGAGGTCCTCTTGAGGCCTCCTCCAGGGCCGAGGATCGGGAGTCAAAGGTCACATGAAGCCGCACTCTACACTGCTGAGTGGGAACCGCGAACGCTGTTATGCGCTCTCGAGCTGGGAGTGTGCGAGGTCCAGAAACCAACAGGGCAGCAGGTGAAGAGTGGGACCTAGTCGCCTGAACTCACTAGGCTATGACACATACATGGGGGGGTGACTACAGCCATGGCAATAAATATCAGCTGCATCCCAATTGGCTCATCTTGCAGTATTTTTAATAAACTATGAAATGACCACATATGGAAATGTCTCCAACTCAAAACCAACCTTCCTTGATGCATTTCACCTCTCCTGGCCTCCTCTATCCCTGTGAGCAAGCCAGGAGAGGTGAAACGCGTAGGTAGTCGGTATGCACTCAATTCATTGACTATTAAAAATACGGCAAGAAGAGCTCGTTGGAGTGCGGCTGATTTTCAATGAAGAGTGAAGAAGGGCTGTGAAGGCCGACACCCAGGTCATCCATGTGCAGGAGAGGCCAGTCTATGGATCTGTGTGCAGTTCTGTTCTACAGCCATGGCAAACTCTACTATTGCTATGGGGCCCGGCAACATGGGGGCCCCCATGCTGTCTGGCTACATAGTCCTTTATACAAGTAGAAATCACATTTGATCAACTCTTTGGCTGTATGTAAAGTTTGGAACCTTTATAGTAGAATGTATCCCTATAGGGATTGATGGTGACCGAGAGAGTAGACAGGTAAGGGGCCCCTCAGGGTACATTGCATGTTGCGGTACCATTCAGCTTGATTTGCACCCCAAGGCATTGCAGCACCCAAAAAGGCATTGCCAAAAATGGTGCTGTCTTCTTTTTTGGATGATTTGGAAAGGGCTGCCTTAACCCAACGCATGTGCCGTGTTCCATCCAAAACTTGAGTTTTGTCCAAGAAGAGGAAAGGGTTTCATTATCAGGGAGGTTATGATTACTGTCTGTGTCCCTGTCGGGGAGATTTCGCCTCACTTCCTCTCCCTGTGACATGGTGGGATAGCATTTTTCTCAGATGGGGAAGATACAGGAACAAAGGGATGTTTCTTTAGCAGAGCTGGAAAGGGCAAGAACAGCTTGACATTTTATTGCTGTCCCTGTGACACCTTCCCCCCCACTATAAGTGAGGATAAATTTTCCCAATGGTGACTCCGACTGCAATAAAATCTTGCAAACAACAAGATAGAATAGAACCTCTGAGATTCTCCAGTGCTGAGGAGGTTCTTTGTGGTCTCCTCCAGGGCTAGGGAGGTTCTCTGTGGTCCCCTCAAGAGCTAGGGAGGTTCCCTGCCCACCTCCAGGGTTTAGGAGGTTCTTTGAGGCCTCCTGTAGGGTTGAGGAGTTTCTTTGTGGTCTCCTCCAGGGCCGAGAAGGTTCTCTGTGCCCACCTCCAGGGCCGAGGAGGTTCTTTGAGGTCTCTTCCAGGGCCGAGGAGGATCCTTGAGGTCTCCTCCAGGGCCGAGGAGGTTCCTTGAGGTCTCCTCCAGGGCCGAGGAGGTTCTCTTGAGGTCTCCTCCAGGGCCGAGGAGGTTCTCTTGAGGTCTCCTCCAGGGCCGAGGAGGTTCTCTTGAGGTCTCCTCCAGGGCCGAGGAGGTTCTCTTGAGGTCTCCTCCAGGGCCGAGGAGGTTCTCTTGAGGTCTCCTCCAGGGCCGAGGAGGTTCTCTTGAGGTCTCCTCCAGGGCCGAGGAGGTTCTCTTGAGGTCTCCTCCAGGGCCGAGGAGGTTCTCTTGAGGTCTCCTCCAGGGCCGAGGAGGTTCTCTTGAGGTCTCCTCCAGGGCCGAGGAGGTTCTCTTGAGGTCTCCTCCAGGGCCGAGGAGGTTCTCTTGAGGTCTCCTCCAGGGCCGAGGAGGTTCTCTTGAGGTCTCCTCCAGGGCCGAGGAGGTTCTCTTGAGGTCTCCTCCAGGGCCGAGGAGGTTCCTTGAGACTAATTTAGATCTCCTCCAGGGCCCTTTAGGGCTGAGGAGGTTCTCTGTGATCTCCTCTAGGGCAGAGGAGGTGTTTCTGTGGTCTGCTGCAGGCTGAAGGGGTTCTTTTTTGTCTCCTGCAAGGCTGAAGGGGTTCTTTTTTGTCTCCTGCAAGGCTGAAGGGGTTCTTTTTTGTCTCCTGCAAGGCTGGAGGGGTTCTTTTTTGTCTCCTGCAAGGCTGGAGGGGTTCTTTTTTGTCTCCTGCAAGGCTGGAGGGGTTCTTTTTTGTCTCCTGCAAGGCTGGAGGGGTTCTTTTTTGTCTCCTGCAAGGCTGAAGGTGTTTGTTGTGGTCTCCTGCAAGGCTGAAGGTGTTTGTTGTGGTCTCCTGCAAGGCTGAAGGTGTTTGTTGTGGTCTCCTGCAAGGCTGAAGGTGTTTGTTGTGGTCTCCTGCAAGGCTGAAGG